>NW_016690217.1:3165017-3363579 GCF_001604755.1 Lepidothrix coronata
GCTTAGAAAAAGTTGTATGTTTTTCCTTTAGAAACCAGAAATCTCACACATAGTTTTTCATTTAATACAGGTCTGAATGTTCTCTGCAGCATGGATTTTTTTATTTCATAGTGTTTTTCTTCTTTATGCCCAAAACCAAGGATGAACTGCTTAACCTCTTTGATACCAGTTATGTTTCATGTCCTACTGAAGATACACAAACATGAGGCTTTTAATACAGTAGCTGATGGAGTAAATATATATGGCTAGCAGCTGAGATCACAAAACACATGCACTGTTTGGCATGCCAAGGCCTGATGTGTTGACAGACAGGTAATATTTGTGGAAGCTGTGTTTTTGATGCAGTAAGAAACATGACAGGTTCAGTGCATGGTTTTTATTTCCTTATTTACTGGGAAATGAAGAAAGCGTTTAGACAACAGGGAAGAACATATGTTCCCAGCCTGGTATTCAGCTTGGGGTTGCTGCACACTGTCAGCTACCTTTGTTACCAATGTCTTGAAGCGCATTCATTACAAATAGTTAATATAGGTAAGCTTGTGTGGCACCACAGTTTAAAAATTAAGAGGGGATTTTCACTTTCTGTGTGTGACTTTTAAAAATTGTGTCTGTCCATAGGAAAATAGACTCCTTCAAAAGGTTAATTTGTGTGGTCTTGATCTGCAGTCTGGTTCTCAGAAGGTTAAAAAGAGTTACTTTTGAAGTTCACAAAAAACCCCAGTATTTGCTCTTTTCCAAATGTTTCTTTTGTCTGCTTTAAAACCAGGAGTTCTGCAAGCAATTAAAAGAATCTCTGAGAAGCAGATTTTTTCATGTGTTGAGAGGGTTGGATGTGGTTTGGTACCCACACAGGTCACAGAGGAATATGATCATCTGTGGTCTGACCAGCGGTGGGGACTCCGGGAAGCTGCCATGGATGCTGGATTTCAGAACCTGTGTACTGCTTATTGCTGTGCTCTTTAGAGGCAGAAAGACTTCTTGTATGTACAAGCATTGTGATTTTCCTCCTTGCCCGCATTTCTGATTCAACAAATACCAGATTCAGTCTGCATTGGATGAACTGTGCTCACTGGCCATGACTTAGCCCTCTTCATTTCTCCATGGACCTCCTCCTCTGTTCCCTGAATTGTTATAGTTGCCTAGCACAGGGACTTCATTCAGAGGTTTCTTTCAGTGCTAGCTGCCTTTCCTGAAAAGAAAGAATATTAAATTCAGTCTCTTGAATTCAATTTTAAATTATTATCAGGCCCAGCTCTGTCTTGAACTCATGTGTATTACTTGCAATCCCTTCAAAAAATGTTTCTAAATTCTAATGGATGCACTGGGCAGAGGAAGAGTATAATTTGTTGAGTGAAATAAACTTTTTCAAAAGTTTATGTGTGATTATAGGCAAGTGGTTTAATCTAGATGTTGCACAGATGATTATTAACTGCAAGTTCCTGATTTGCTGGGTGACTTGAGTTGAAATTTCGGAATCTGATCTGCAAAAGTGCTGAACAGGTGCAATTGTAGTCAATGGGAACTATGCCTTGAACATGAGTGACAAAGAGCTAAGCACCCTGTTCCACTGCAAATCACGGGGCCCAAATTGTTGTTCACTCTTGCATTAACCTTTTTCGGCTTCAACTCCATCTCTGTGCAGTACAGTTAATAAAACACTTCAAGTGACAGAAGTGTTAAATGTAAGTTCGTCAGTATTCGCAACCTGAGTAAATTCTTGAGTAAGAGGCAATGAGAAGCTTGTGGCATTTTTTGATGCAAGACTGTTGTTTAAATGGGGAAAAACATCCTCAGTTCTGTTACTTGAAATGTTCTACCAAAAAAAAAAATTACCTGTTCTTTGAACAGACTCTTTTCACTCTGAATTAATGACACAGGGGTCTCACAGAACAAATAGTAGGATAATCACATTATATTGGACTATGTTATAGTAGATGTGGACTGAGACTGAGGTAAAATGGCAACTTTTCAGCATTTTGTAATTTCAAAAAGCTTGACTTTGCAATCTGACAAATGTTTTAACACTCTTCTGAAGTGTTCAAATGCACTTTTTTCATAGCAAATAAAAGTGTCAGGGATCATTGGGAATGCTGGCATTTGTAATTCACCCCATAGTTCTGTGCTATTTCAGGTAACCGAATAATGGTAACAGCAGCAGGCTGTCAACTTTTGCATTGTGGTACTGTGAAGGGAAGGATTTGCTGATGGGATTTGGTATCTTCTGACAGTAGGGGAGTGGTGGGAGTTGGGAGTCTCCATGCCAGGCTCTATAGGGAAGCATTTTCTGATGGGTACCAATTCTTCCTTCCTTCCACCTTCTCTTCTGCACTGTCTTGTGTCAGGCTTCTTTCCTGTTTGAAACACCCAACAGAAATGTTCCAATTTTGGGAATTTAGGCAAAATAAGAATGACATGACAAATTGGATTTTCTAAATGGGAAATACTGGATTATCTTCATAGATGTTGCCTGCAGTGTTACTTTTGATGTAAATGTCTTTGCTGAAAGATTTGATGTATTTCTCATTTGCAGTAGTTAGTTCTATATGCTATTGTTCAGTCCTAGTGCCAGGATTGTAGTAATAATAAGGAACAAACGAATAAAGAAATTAATGAAAATCCCAGATGTCATGCTCCCATCTGCAGAGTAGTAGCTGAACTCCCATTATGGAAGTAGATGAATTGCTCATATTATCTAGCTTGTTGGTTTGTGGCTTGAGTTACTGAGAAGACCATACTCAAACGTATTTGGTCCTAAATTTGAAAAAATAGGCAGAATCCAAAGCAATTAGTATACCTGAAGACCATGTATATTTTTCTAATAAAATCCGTAAGATAGCTGGTTAAAATCTTATTCTTCTCCCTCCCCACCACCATTTAGATGTGATGATAAGGTGGAGAATAGCCCTATGTGGACACATTAAAATAAATTACAGAGTTGCTATCCTACTTAAAAGAGATTTAAGATTCAGAGTAATTGCGGGGTTTTTTTGTCTTCTGTTTTTATATGTGCAAGTTAGTTTTGTCCTCAAGAAAGTGAGAGATGGAGAACACCTGAACACCTGTGTTGAAGAGACACCTTTGCCAGTGCATGTTGATTTGGCTCTTCAGAGCCCCAGCTGTTTTCATCTTGGACCTCTCCTGAGGAGAAACTGCTCAGCTTGCTTTCAGTTTTTTTCCTTGTTGTTGTTGTGAGTTTTTTGTTTGTTTTGGTTTGGTTTTTTTCTTTTTTTTTTTTTTTTCCTTTTTAATTTGGCATGAGGTACACCAGTGAAGAATTAAATTTGCCTATTTAGTATCCCTTCTAATTGTCTTAACCCTTGGTTCCTCTGGTGTTTATGCATGAGTTTGACTTGATTTTCCAAATGAGTTCTGTTGAAGTTTGTTACATGAACAAAGTTACAAAACTCACCGCTTGTGTTTGTGGGATCTGAGTGAGGAGAAACAGTGAAGGCAGGGAAGACAATTTTAATTCAGCTCCCAAACATTTGACAGTAAAGAATGCTATCTTGCCCCCTCTAGAAGGAAATTACACGTACTTGAATTAGATTAAAAGAAATCCATTCATGACATGAATTTGAGATATCTAAAATATCTCAAATATCTCAGTATTTTCTAATCTGCTGCACTGAGTTTCTGAGTCTTGGTGCATTACTATGTCAAGTGGTTTTTTGTATCATACTCTCTGGTAACTGAGAGAACACTGGCCTGTATTCTTGTTTCCCTGGTCAAGGACACATAAAGGCTGTTTGCTTCAGGAAGAGAAGGTGTCTTTTTCTATCTGGCCACGTGATGCAGGGTTTTTATATATGTTTGAGTACATTTGATGTACCTTGATTCCTGTCTTCACTGGACCAGGTTCTGAAATCTGCAGCTTCCTTTTTTTTTTTCCCACCTCTTTGGACATGGAGGCTCCTGGTCCTCTACACAGCAAGCTAAGGATGTGCCTGAAGAACGACTTAAAAAAGAATATTTACATTTAGTTTTCTTCATCAGTACCATGATATTATTTTGTCCATGTATTTTTACTTCCTGAGAGACTTAGTTTTTGCTTCCTACAAGTCTTTTCCAGTCATAAAACAAAAACATAGACAAAACTGCTCTTTGAGAAGAAAATGATTAAGAAAATGGAAGAATTAAAATAAAATGTACACTTTCTTGCTCTGTTTCTTCTTTCATCTTTTCTTGCAGTAATGAGTTGTAGAATAGGGCCTCTGACTAATATCTAGTTGAGGCATAAACTTGTGAAGATACTGGCAGAAGAGTCTGTGTCTGGAAGACAAAGAAGGAGTGTTAAAAAAGTAGAAATTTTAACACTGAATATGGTGAAATCACATGTTCTTTACTGAACATCTTTTACACCAGTCTTCACATGCCCAGTGTTGTACTGAGATTTGTGTAATCAAAAAGTAAAATAGCAGTGCTCAGACTTAGCGTTGAACTGGGACATACAACACTATTTTCTTCAAACCTAGGATGTAATAATAGTAAATAAATGGAACTTCACACATAGTGTGTGATTTTAGTTCTGCTTATACCCACATGCATAGGAATTGTATTTTAGCATAGGCAATAATCTGTAGTATAAGAAGGGGCTATATTGTTCTTTGAAATTCTCTTGTTTCTGTTGTTTCATCTCAGTCTGTCAGGCCATGTGTCTCAGTGCACAGAAATTCCTAGCCTTCCTAAAATAGCGTGGAACAAATAGGTATGGCCATGAGATAGCTAATGAGTCTTCTAGTCTGAAATGCCATGTAATAGCTGTGGCTGCTGCCTCTTCTGAGTGTATGAAGCAACTAAACCTACGGACTAATTTGTTTTAGAGGTTATTTTGAACACTGATGGCATGAAGGTGTTCAAGTAGCAAAACAGCAGTAGCATAGCCATTGCCTGTAGTGATACATCTGTACTCAGTATGGGTTAGTCTAATTATTTAGAGTATAAATGGTCCAACACTTTTCAAGATCTTTATAAACCCCAGGGGAATTTACTGAAGTCCTTTTTGTGTATGGGAGTAGTTTCTTTGCAAGACAGTGATTGTGAATTAAGAACATTACCAAGACACTGAACTGATGTTCATTGCTGCCTCTTGCAGCTTTGCCTTTAGCTCTTGAGAGGCAGGCATAATCCCTTGTGCATGCAGTGCAACCTACAGCCCCTTGCATTTTCTCAGTAAAAGCTTCAGCTCTCCTAAAAACATAAATTAAATTAGCACGTGTGCACCCTTAAACAGTCCAGACATGTAAAGCATAATTCTCTTGCTGAGAAAATGATCACCACAACATTGAAAGAGCACAGTGTCTCCCAGCAATCTCCCAAGGACATTTCAGCATGGCATGACCTTTTCAGGATAAATAGGATTTTGAATTCAGCCTTTTCATTAGCGTCCTCTCTGTGCATTATGTCTTGCAAGTTGGAGAGAGCTTTGAAGCTCTGAGTGTTGTGACAGTGGCTATTGTTTCTGTATGTGCATTGTTAATTGTAATAGCAGGAAATGTGCAAACCACATCAAAACAAGTGAGAAGAGGGCAGACAGGGGCGAAGCCTGAAGGGGGAAAACTTCAAAGTGAATGTGAGCAGGGAAGGTGCAAAACTTGCAATTATTGTTACAGAGGAGTAGAACTGTATAGACGAACGGAGTTGTATCCTTCCCATAAGAGAGTAATATGGAAGTATTAGCCAACTATCTTCATTCCTGAAACCCATTTTACTCTGAAGGGAGTATTTAATTCTCTCAGAANGCTGGTGATCTCAATAAGATGCAGAGCAATGGTTTGAATGCTGAAGAGAGGTAGTATACATATGCGAAATACTGTGTTGCTCACGGGGTTGCACTGCATATATATGGTGCCAGCCATATTTTTGTAGATAAATAAGCAAAACTAGAATGATAAAGTAAGTAGTTCAAATAGGCCTTTCTGCTTGCCATATTTTTGAGAAAAGCAGTAGTGATCCGAGAATTACTTCACTGATTCAAATGAAGCACACCAGAGGGTCACAACAGACAGAAAGAGAAAAATGTGGTGATTCAGAAATTGTACCCATATTTTGATTAAGATAAAAGGAGGTGCTTAAGGAAAAGCAGATTTTTTTTACAAATGGACTGAAAATACTTGAAAGCATTCAAGTCAACTATCTAAATAGTAAAATTGTAGCTCAAATGTGTCATGCATTTGGAAGTACCAGAGCTGTAGTTTTGTTAGGCTTTTGTTCGTTTCTCATCTGTGTTTAGATTTCTGCGAGCTCAATGAGAATGCTGATATTGAAAGGGCACAGTGCTTCTTGAAAGCTAAAAAGTAAGAAGAGATGACTGGGATTTCAGGAATGATCTTTAAGCAGTGTAGTCAGTTTTTAAAAACATTATCATTTGTATTTTTAAGGCCAGTTATAACATGCTCAGTCACCTTTTTTCCTCTTTTCTGTTGTCTGCGTGAGTTATGCTCATAAAGTGAGAAACAGGAAGGTACAATATGAAGGGTGCAGGAGATGTCCATATGGGGAGGCTTGGACAAACAAAACCTTTGGTTATATAGAAGATTAGTTTTAGGGGGGCCAAGGAAATGTTTTATTTAGTTATTTAGATTGACAGTTTGCAAGGGTGGTTATGAAGGGAGAGAAAAAGTGCATATTCTTCCTTTCTAATGTGAGCAAACGTCATCTGAAATTGACTGAAACGGTGTGTGAAAGACTGTCTATATGATGTCCCTTGGAGAGTCACTTTGCAAAGTTTAAATAGCATTATTAAATGGTTAAATAACATCACAACAATGCAATATTAAAAAAGGGAAATAATCAGAAAGACAAGAAAATGGGAGTCAGGACTCTGTTCTACTTTTCTGGTAGTCCATTTTTATATGGAGTTCTCACAGTTAGAGATTAGTAGCCCTACAAAAATAATGGATGGATGAATTTTAAGGTATTTCTTTTACTGTTTGTTTTATTCTTTACTGAGCACTTACTCCTAATGACTTATAAAGGTCTAACTGAATTTTGAGCAGAACTAATGTGGAGGGGAAGATGTTCTAAGCAGCACTATGTTGCATGACTCTGTTTTAGCCTTTTTTTGGCTAAAGCTGAATATTTCTTAACATCTGTGATTAATTTAACCAGATTCTTCTTACTAACATTAGTTCCCAGCAGTCAACTATGGTTTTGCCCTGTGGCATCCATTAATTAGATTTGATATCAATCCTCCCATTTTTCTCTCTTCTTGTGTTTCTGCCTTTTTCTGCCAAATGAACAAAATTTTATATGCTTACTAAGAAATTTTTTTCACTGTCGCTTTTATGTGCAACATCTTTGCTGTATTTCTTAGTTGTTGACTGTGTAAAAATTTAAAGCTTACAGCCTTATCAGAGGGTTTTGACAACAACAGTAAGAGATAAATCATGAAGTAGATTAGGGTATGAACAACAACATACAGAGATGCTCGCAGAATTGCGTGAATGGAAAGCAGAAGCTGCTCAGATGTGAGGCAAAAGAAAAACCATGTCCTGTAGTTGTACTGGAATATTCATGCTGGTGGCTGAAGCTGTAAACATATTCCTAAATTTAAAATGAACATATATGTGCTACTGATATCAGCACTTGCAATCCAGCAGGGTTTATAGGAGTCATTAACAGCTGCTGTGTTTAGTCCTGAACATGCAGTGTTTTCCTTCACTCAGACTATGCTGTTCCCCCTGCTATGTGCATGCGTCCTTCCAGTGCAGAAGAAGGTTAGGTCCTAGGCTGTGTTCTTGATATAGTAGAGAGGACATTGCATCTTGCCACTTGTGTGATTAAACTCTACTTATGGTGAAAGTTAGGGCCTTGATATGTTCACTGTTTCCCATTTTAATTGGTTTTATCTGCTGCTATCATAACAGTCTTATCTCTGCAGACGGTTGCATGGATAATATTTGGAGATCAGAATTCAAGTCCAGCCACCCAGTGTCATCCAGCAATTAAGGGTTATTTGATAGTTCTGTCTGTGGCTCAGGTGCCGAGGGACTCTTGTCTCTGGTTGACAGTCTTTATAGCATCATAAAACATTTCTCAGGGGAAATCTGGATATGGAAGGCTTTCTGAATGGAAATGGGCTGAAAAGTCTGGGCAAAGTGCAGTTCAAGCTCTAGTGGTGGTTCAAATCATTGACTGTCCACTAATGACTATGCAGTTCAGGTCTGGAAGATGTTTAATTATTTCTGTTACCGTGTTCAGTGAAGGAATAAAAAAAGCTTCTGTCTCCGTGACATGGGTGCTTACGTGTACTATGAAGAAGGACGTTAAATGTTTCAGTGTTGCTCTTCTCATGTCTAATCTAATCTTTTGTATGGAGAACTATGTAAAAGACATACTATATGTATGGGAATACTGGATGGCTGCAGTCAAACTGCATAAATCAAATTAAATGCAGTTGCATCTGCCCAGGTGATTCACTGCTGGATTAGGTAAGGTAGTCGCTCTGTTATTTTGTTGGGGTTTTGGCTTTTTTCCCACTATATATTGAGAGAAACAAAAGCATTTCATAAAGAAGCTACGAAAGGAACATGACACAACATAAGTAAAGTTTGTAGTGTCTGTAGCATTTCTTTAGCTCCTTTTTAATACTAAGTTTTTCTGTTTACTCTGCCTGTCATATGGAAAAATGAGGTAGATGTGCCAAGCATTCTGTGTCTTGTTTTAATTGCTTATTTTGCCTTATAGGTGAATTAACTATTATAAAGCCTGATTATTTCCTTCTTTTTATCTAGCGCAGATGGGAGCAGAAACAAAATAATGACAAATGGGATTGCTAAGTGCAACACTGATCAATAGAGAGTGCTGTCCATTTGGGTAATGGACATCTCTGTCATATCAGCTGTTAAAGAATTCAGTTGAGATGGGTCCCCATAGATCTAGAAACCATAAACCATCCAATACAAGAACCATTACACTACACCCCTAATACAGAGAGGTTAATCTCAGGAGCTCTATCTTTGAGATGCTAGAAGCTCTCATTTGCTAAACTTATTATGTTTTTGTCTTTTACTTTGGACCATCTTTCGCTTGGAGGGAGCACTTCTTTTCTTGAAAGAAAAGATATATTCACATACATGTTATGAAAATCCTCGTGCTTGTTTTGTTTAATAGAATTGATAGCTTTTCACTTCCCTTGTAGCCAAAGAAAGTAGCAGTTTTCATTAAAACTGATAAATAGGTCTATCCTCTCAGAGCAGTTGTGAATAACTAGTATGACAGAGTCTAGCGACTGTTCCAGAGTCTGCTTGTGTCTGAAGGTGGGTACACCCCCCACATTTTTCCAGCTGGAATTCCACTGTCACCTTTGCGAAGTGCATAGGCAAATGACATTGAGATTGGCTCTCAAATGAATCTTTTTTGATGATCTTCACATAAATCCTTCCCTGTCCATAAATGGCCAGATTTTTTGAAATGTCATTCTCCATGGCCCCTTTACACTGCACAAGGTCCAGGCAGAACACTGAATAACAAGTTCTGTCCTGATGCTCCCCACTCTGTGGGATTTTCTAAAAGCCTGTACTCCAGTACAGTTAGGTCAGTTTATGAAGATCTCACAGCAGAAATATTTCCCTGGCAGACAACTGAAGGCTTTTGAACTGAGAAAACATCTGTATCTCTCCATCCTGTAGGGTAATAATTATGTGGTACCTTTGAACCTTAAGCAGTTTAAATAGCTTGATGTCACATAATGCCAGAAAGATGTGGTAAGTATTTTTGTGTTTCTTCTAATACATTATTCTCATTTCCCTCATGCTTCTGATACATTTTGATGTAGAACATCCAGTTTTCTGTCTACTTTATCACTGATATGCTGTAAAGGCCTCTTTGCATCTATGTCCAAATCCTTCCACCTTCTGCCTTATGAATTGTGAATTACAGATTATAATTTTTATTTCTTCTGCTTTAATGCTTTCTAGTTGAAAATAGTTATTTTCAAATAGTCTGCTGTAACTGACACCTGCTAAATCCATTCTCAAATGTAAACATCGTTGTGAAAAGTAGATTTTCACTGGGCAGTCAGATGCAGGTCATTAATTTTCAGTACTGCTGTTTGATTGTTAATGAGGTCGTGACCCAAGTGGCAAGAGTGATTTTACCTATCAAATGTCCAATGTATCCCAACAGGCTGCTCACTTTCAAACAGGGGTCCTCACTGGTAATTTTCCCATGTAATGTTCACACTCTGTTGCTTTTTCTTTCAAGCTTGCCTTCTAGATAGTAAAGGATTCCTTATGCTCCTCTCTACAATCATTTATCTCATCTGGGACCCATAAAACAAAGCTGTTCCCATACTCCATTAACACCCATGTCCTGAGCCTACTTGATATACGTACTTGTTTTGCCTAAGGACCGTTTTACCTGTTAGCCATCAGTATATTTCTTAAATATCCCTTAGTTGAGGAGCGTCACTCTTCGTTGTTCACCTTATACAAATGTGCTGCTCCCTTGCTCATATGATTGACATGTATTTATGGGTGACACACTTTAAAAAAAAAAGGAAAATAATTATATAAAAAAGATGGTTTTCTAACATAAAGTATTTAGGTTCTATATGGTTTTTTTACACGTTACAGAACTCTGAGAGATTGTCTCTGATGTGCTTTTAAGGTTCAGGCATTATGTCAAAGCACACTGAAAAGACAACCTTCTTGTGATTTTTCTCTTGCTGACTCTGTTTTATGTTCCTTTTGCTGCAGCATGCAGTTTTGCATATTTGATATGCATGGTGCATATCGCACTCTCATTTTTAAAACTGTTTACACTCAAAATAAAACAGAAGGATGGTGTTGTGGGTCCTTTAGCTAGAATAGTGTTGAAAATAATTTGTTTTACTTTGTATTCTGCAGCAGACTTTGTGCATAAGCCTGGATAAGCCACTTACTTTTTCTGTTCCTCAATTTTCTGTCTGGTAGAATAGAAATTATACAAATTTCTTCTTTCCTCCACCAATAGGGTGAACAGTTTATAGATGCTTGTGGTAACTGAATGCTAAATGTGGTGCTGGAGCTATCCAGATACCCAGATGGTCTTAAATATTGAGATCCTGAAGACACAGTCCCAGCAAAACAGCATGGCTTTCTCACGGTAGTAAGCAGTATTCTGCAGTTCTGAACCACAGCTTTTGAATGTAAAACTATGAAATACCTTCATTTAAAACAACAAACAAACAAACACCTCCCCATCCCACGAGACACTCCTACCCCCAAAACCTTAAAACAGGGAAATCCAACTTGGGTAGTAAAATCCAAACACTTCCTCTTCTAAAAAAAATAGGCAGAAAGTAAGTTTTAGGCTAAACTTGTCTTGGAATTAGACCCATGCCATGATTTTATAATGAAAAGAGAAGTGGTCTTAAAGACACACTAGAATCCTTATGTTGAATTTTCTCATGAAGAACTTGTGATATCCAGTAAAAACTACCTTTTCTTATGGTTTAGCATGGGGATTCAGTGGATTATAAAGAAAAAGTAATAAAAAGGAAATATTTGTGTATGTATATTTGGCCTGTTTTTCAGTTGAACTAGAGTATATTTTTCAGCTGAGTGCAATATTGTTTTCCAGGTAATATACAGCTACTTCTGCAGTACCACTCATATAAATAAGTCTAATAGAAGTTGCACATTCAAAAAAAAAAAAAAAGACTTCAGCATGCAAATACATTGTGATCTGGAAAATAAAGAAGCATGCAAGTAATAAATCCAAGTATATAACCAGGATTTTACATGTCAATATTATATATGTAGGTTTAAATTATTGTGTGTAATACTGTCTTGTGTGCTATTTTAAGCATACAGGAAGGGTTTCTTATTACATAATATATGTGGCAAATACTAAACTTGTTTTTTTTTTTAATATTGCCATGGGAACTATTACTGATCCCTGCAAATATTACAGAATTTATTTTCTTAAAGAGGATTAACAAGTTTAAATGTAACCCCACTTCTATTATTAGGATGTATTTATATTGGGAAAACCAAATTTATGGCAGAAGAGCAAATAAAAATATGACTATTAAAAGTATAAAAATCTCCATATTGGGAATTTAGACTTAGGTTTTCATTGTGAATCTCTGAGGGAAACCTAAGTACAAGTATTTAAAAATTCAATTTAGATTTATATGCCTGCATTCCACCTTCCTTAGCTCAGCTGCAAAATAAAATCATTATTATAGTTTTATTACAGCTAAGCATTTTGGAGGCATTTATGTGATGTTCTTCTCCAAGTGCACTTAGAACAAGCTGCAGATAAATTCACTTAATGATGACTGCAGTGCAAAATAGAAAAAAAAAAGAAGGTTTTTTGTTTACCTTGCAGTTGCTCCATGCAGCATATAGCATGAAAATTATGACATGTCAGTATTTTTTGCCTTGCCACACTGTTCAATACACTCTTGTAATTTATGGAATGCTGCGGTTATCTGCTTTTCTGTTTATCAGTAGCTTCCCGTAGCAAGGAAGGATCTACTTAAAATTCAAGACTTTATTGTGAGAGACCTCATGTTACCCTTTTTCAAAGCAGTCTTCCTGTAGTGATGATTTGACATTATATTGCGTGACACTAGCAGATTTGAGTCAAACAGTTTTGTTTGCTTATAAGAATATTTTCCAAAATAGAATAAAGTAGCTCTGATCATGATCCTTGAGAACATACACCTTTCAGAGGTTAATAAATACTTCAGGAAATCCTGTTTTGATTCCAGTATTTTCATTCTGTTCATGCTTTCCCTTTTCAGTTCTATTCTCCTGAGAAATAGTGCTGTTCCATTTACCTTGTTTGGACTTTTAATTGTCACTTTTAGTCTTAAAAAAAAAAAAAAAACAAGGAGAAGGCTCTCCACACATCTTTGTCACAATGTACTCTTCTGTGTAATCAAATTTTGGTAGAAGAGGAATAAGAAAAATTTGGGAAACAGGACCCAAAAAATCATTCTGGAGGTGTCATCAGCCTCAACTTTGGGTATGTTTTAGGGAACTTAATCCTGTAAGTGACTGTGCAGGTAAGGCTGTTCTGGTGATATTGGAAGTCACTTACTGGAGGAGAATATTTTTGCTATTGTTGGAAAGATGATACTCATGCTGATGGAAGGTGAGCCAGTTTCCTCCAAAATGTAACAAGCATTCACTCTATCTGTTGTGTGCAGGACATGCTTAATGACTAATGACACTTAGAAGTGTTCTTAGGAGATCCAGTTCAAATTATGTGACCTACCAGTTGCATGTCCTAACTGCAGGGTTTCACTGCCATGTCATGTGCTACTGGTTTTTTATCTTCTGAGTGCATAGGACAACATTGTGGAAAAAATGAAAGCAATGGGAAATCTTTAATAATAGATATGCTATAGTTGAGAGCAGTGTTCCATATAGGGAGGTGACAAAAGCTTCAATGCTCTGAGAGCACAGATAGCTACAGGAGGACAGAAGAACATGCAGAGAATTTAAGATTTGCTATTTGTATGGTAAGGGATAAGAAA
Organism: Lepidothrix coronata; assembly: GCF_001604755.1. Classification (NCBI taxonomy): domain Eukaryota; kingdom Metazoa; phylum Chordata; class Aves; order Passeriformes; family Pipridae; genus Lepidothrix; species Lepidothrix coronata. The sequence goes on from NW_016690217.1 coordinate 3,178,489, forward strand.
CTGAGCGAAAATGGGTCCAAGAATTGTAGATGCCTCCAGGTCTGTAAAAACAGACAACCTGGCTATTGCTACTTGTGGCCCTAGCACCAAGTGTGGATTAAATACTGGTTTTGCCAGTACTTACTGAGCTCGTGGAGATTTCTGTGTCTGTGGCTTTTTGTGGGGTAGAGAATTGGATTTATTGAGTTGCTTTTTTAATATGTCTGCTAACATCCTTTTCTTAACTTCATGATGTTTATTTTAAACTGGACTAAAGCATAATCACACCAGATGTATTCTGAGGGTATCAGCTTCTGGCAGCCTGTGTTTACATTTGCCTCTCATGACTGTGAAAAAGGATTGCCTGAGTATTAGTCTCAATGCCGTGGTGTTTGCTGAAGTCTGTAGTTGAGTTGTGAACTGTCCCATTCATCTTGGTTATGATACAATTAAATAGTAAGATCTGCTGTGTAAAGGAAGTAGCTGTTAGAGAAGCAAGCCTGTCAATTCAAAAGATTTTTTTTCCTCAGTCTTTGCAATACATGCTATGAACTTGCGCCTTTTAAGATGAGAAGGAGACTCCCAAGCACTGCATTTGCAGCTTTCAGGAAGATTAGGATGTTTGTGATATTTCAGGGGGCCAGAAAGAGTTCCTTGATTCACTGTGGAGCTAAAGCACTCCTGTGCCCTTCCACCACCCCTGCTGGGAGGCAGGGAGTCCGGTCTGCACTGGCTTCACAGCTTTGATCACATTGTTCCACACTCCGGAAAGTTTGCTGTATTCAGAAATTTTATCAGAGTTTAGATTTAAAATACATGTTACCAATTTGTGTCACAGTTCAGAGTCTGTTAATCTTCACACTGAAAGCCTATTGTATACCAGCAGAGGCTTGATTGCTTTCGTGTGTGAGCTCTTAGAAACTAAAATTTTAGGACAGTCCTAACATCACATTCCAATGAGATGTTTCCAGTCGAGGAGCATATAATACTGTTCTAAAATGCACTCCGTAGTATAAAAAATTATCTGCTACTTTTAAACTGATAGGTATGGGTTTAATCCACCTTCTCTATACAGTCTGAGTTTTACTCATTGAAGACAATGAGTCAAATTCTTACCCATTACTAAATCTATGCATTAGAATACTGTAACTGAGGCGATTCACAGTAATGTGCCTTTCTTAGATAGATATCACTGTACCCGACTGTAAATGCTGAAAAGGCAAACAGTTTCATTAAAAAAATTGCTAGGAAAAACCACAATGCCACAATATCTGATTTGAGCAGTGGTAGCAAAATTAATTCCTGAAGTAGATACAGTGATATTTAGTCCAAAGTGTTTGGTTTATTTTCAAGAGATAAATGTTACTGGAGTGTAACAGTATTTTGTTCTGGTGAATATGGCTAGAAATATTTTTGCAGGATCAACCATTTCATTCTAGAAAGAATGTTTTTTTTGTTTCTTGTAAGATGAAGGAATGGATGTAGAGAAGGGGACACCTGTTGTCTGTTTCTGTCAAAATACTGATGCCAAGGGCAATTGTATAGTACTTGCATATCTTAAGACTTGATGTCTGACAACCATCTAGACCCAGTAATTTATTTCTGATAATGATCAGTATGCTAGAAAAAATGTTTGCATTTTTTCAAAGTTTTTCAGCTGTGCTGGCTGTTAGATAATTATGCATATGAGTATTTTCATCAAATCATTATTTTTATTGATCACAGAGGGAAATGATCAGCAGTATAATTCTGTAAATCCCTCCCAGATGCAATGTGCTCAATATTCAAGGAAGTCCAGTTGTATCTCTATGTGCATATGTCCAAGTAGAGAACATAAAATGTGATTGATTAGAACTTTTTTCAGGAATCACAAGTATATGGAAGGAAGGAAGGAAGGAAGGAAGGAAGGAAGGAAGGAAGGAAGGAAGGAAATACGTTAATGCATTAAGCTCTAGATGGCATAGATGGAAGGGTAGGTTAGATATGCTGTTCCAGCTGCACCTGACTGAAGTTAAATTGTGTCTAATTGTGGTGCTGACATTACTGCATATGTGGCTACACTCCTACCTGGTTCTGTCTGTTTTTAGAAATGCTAATAAGTGCATGAACTAACCCAGGTGACACTGAGGAATTAATGGCTGCACACTGTTTTATGCTAGAAGGCTGGAGGTAGAAAAATGGAAGTGGGTACTGAATGAAATGCCTTCACGTGACTCAGCTTCAACTTCTCATCATTCACATGGTCTGTTCACCACAACAGTATTACTGAAACAATTAGACAGCGCCAATTTAGTCGTACGAAACACCGTATACAGGCAGGACTAAAGTTATTGGCTGCCATATTACTTCCTAAAGTCAACAGTTTTAATTACAATTTTCAGGTAAGAAGAAATGTATAGAACTCTTTGGTGTTTCAGCAACACAGTTCTAATTCCTCTGCTTGTTTATGCTTTCAGTATGTTTCTTTATGCTCACTGGATTTGTAAATTATGTTAAGATTTTATGTGCTATTTTGACTGAGAGAAAATGTACACTGTGGCCCATTATTGAACTAGTTTGCATCTTCTGTGTTAAGACTACTGATGTTAAGCTGGACAAAACCTAAATTTTTTTTTACATAATCCCTTAGCAAATAATAAATGGTAGGGTATTTTAAGGATTAAATTTATTTCTTTTTCAGTATCATATTGGAATACACAAAAGGATATCTTAAAGTTGACTTAAAGTGCTTATTTTTTGTAGATAGGTAAATACTGTTTTCAGTGATACCAATGTAAGTTGGACAGCAGTTCATTTCAGAAGTAAGTCCTGCGTCCTTGCCACCTGTCCAGTTCTTTTTTTCCAGAGACTGGGCGTTTCATGACTGCAAATGTAAGCTCTTTGCATCAGTCTCTGCAATCACAACTGTTATTAATCAACAGACTTGCAAATAGAAATAAAAAAGCCCTAAGTGAAATAGAAAGTGAAATTTCTTCTAACTGTGATATAAAAGAAGAAAAAAAAATCTTTAGGATATTTGTAGTGCTTATGATTAGGGAGGAAGTTTGGTACGCAGGCAATGCCCTGAAGGACAGGTTAGGAAGTCAGTAAGAAAGCATGGTGAATAAACAAAAAATGTTACATTCTTATTTCTATATATATGATAATAAATAAGAGTGCTGTTGTAGGAGAAGAAAGGAATGCAAAGAAATTCCAGAACACAAACTTGTGTTGATAACCTGCATAAGTCTTTATATAAATACTTATATTATAAGGTGAACCCATGTTTATCTCAAATTTGTTTATGTTTTCTTAGTTAGGGTGCTTTTGAAGTTACTTAATTCTGAGCATTAATACACTTAAGAGTGACTAATTTTGAGTTGTTGGTGTGCAAAACACTAGGGCTTTTAAACTGCAGATGAAACTTGTGTAATTTGTTTTAAAGTGGACAGTTCAGCATTTTGGAAATAATCCTTTATTATTTTACAACATGGAAATGTCCTCTTTGTCTTCAAGCTTCACATGACAGAAATCACAGATGTAGTTGAGACTTCTGTACCCTTGTAAACTGAAATCTCAGGCTATTTCTTTAGCTTTAAAAATATTTTTTAAAAATATCCCTTTTTTTTGGTAACATTTTAATATCTACATTTTCTGAAAAACACATACTTTATAAATTGCCATCTAAGGAATATGTAGATATATTCAGGAAACTTCTTTTTCTATATTAAGCTTTTTGCTCATCCTCTCCTTCCTTTTATTTCTAATAGCTACAATGAAGATCTATATTCCTCTTTAGAGCAAATTTTTAAAAGCATTCCTAAGCTGTTGAACTGTAGGATATCCTGAACTCTGTTAAGTGACTTAATGCCTTTGAAAGCCTATGGCAGGACTGTAGGAATTGGCACTGTTTAAATAATTTGAAACCACTCTCCTCATTCCTTGTTTCTGCCCACTCTGAGTCCAGGAATGTGTTCTTGAAAATAGCTCATTTAAAAATAATTAAAATAAAACTTCATTCACCAAAATTGTATAGAGACCTTTAAATCACTGTGCATTGGATTACTATTATAATACAAAGAGTTAAAGAATATAGTGGGCGAAGGACGGGGAACAGGGAGATACATTTAGTTAATTTTGTCTGTAATCCCTAAACAGTTCACACTACCTGTATGGATTGTTATTTGCCAGCCAGATGTAAAAGCAGCTCTGTCCTTCCTCATCTGCATACAGGCCAAGTAGCAAGTCTCATTTGTTAGTACAAAGGGATTTATTTCAATGAAGAAATGAAGCAGGGGGTTGGCAGATAAGGGCACTTAAGCCCTTTGAGCATTACAGCAAGCTTGTAGAATATGGGCACTGAGCACGATAAGCTTTGCCTTCTTTGTTAGCAATAGAGCCTTGCTGAGAAAATATGATGTGGCCTGGCCTGTGGTCTCCTTTCATGCTTCTCTGGAAGCATCGATCCTTGCGGAAAGCCTGGTCTGCAGGTGCACTACTGAGATTTCTTCCTGCTTACCTTTGAAAACAAGGGCATGCTGCATCCAGTGGCACAATCCATGGCATATGTTTTGCATTTATGCATATACATGCAAGCACTTCTCTTTTTTTTATGTTGTGTCTTGGTTTGGAACTTGGAGGAGATTTCCTGTTTGCACAGCTCTCTGTGGTAGGTAAATTTAAGTGACTGATCAAAACATCTGATGGCTTGATCCTTATGAAAAAGGGAAATTTGTGCAACTACCTTTTGAGTTTTCATAGTAGTGTCAGAAATGTTGTAGCTGATATGTCACTTCCTTTATGAAAGCCAGACATATTGCAATTAACATATGCAATGAGCCTTTACCATCACTCACTTGGTTTTGGTAGGATGAGGATAGTTCCAAAAATTTAAATTTCAAGCTCCAAGAAAAATTTAAAATATGACACTTTCTTGCCTTTGCACCTCACCCACATAGAAAGTAATTTTTTTTATTACCAGTTGTGGAAGGAAAAAAAACAGTCTTGCTGTTTTAGCATTTTGTGTTTGAAAAATGGATGGATTTTCTGAGGGGATATGGGACCTATTATATATTGGTACATAAGTTATCCAAAGGGACTAAGAAAAGGAAGGACTGTCACAAGTTTTACAAAAAGATGTTCTATGAAAGTGCATCACACAAGCTTAGGGCTATTTCAAAGTTAATTAAGACATTTAACACATTCCCTAAAATTAGATGTATATCCATAACAGTATTTGTTCAGTTTGAAAATGGTGACAGCTGCTGTCAGTTGCTGTTATTTTTAGGTTCTCAGACCAACATCTGTTAAGTGATCTGAGCAGATTTCTATAATTGGTTATGTGGTTTTGCAGTCTTTATTTTTCAGAAGAGCACTGACAAGTCATCTTCGTAGATGACATGTTTGTATTCTACTTCAGCCAGTCCACCTGCTTTAAATACCCAATAAAATACATATGCAAATATTACTAAGTGTAGAAATAAGATAAAACAATATCTAAAACCCCTTTGTACATTAAGGCATGAGTCATTTGGTATCAGTGTGAGACATTGATACCTAATTCAGTTTGCGTCCTTTGTCCTTTAATGTATCTTTGTTTATTTAATTTTAAACAGGTATGGTTAAGTATACATATGTTCTATAAATATTTTTGTCATGTCTGCCTACCACTCTGCTATCAGAAAGGAATAATGTTGTGGCTATGGGCAAAGTCATGTAGCTTTTATTTACGTGAAAGAAATTTTACGTAATTTTAGAGGTTTTCATAGTTTCTCATGAACTTACTGTAACTGAATTTGTGATAACTGAAATAAAAAAAACAATCTCCCTTATCTTTAAACTATCCAGGCATTAGAAAGGGATGTTTTTACCATGCCATGGAAATTTCTAGCTGCAAAGGGTTACAGGAAATCTGTTACTGTTGCATGACAAAGTTATGCTGGGCTCAACACTAGAGTAATTTGGAATGGTTTTTTTTTCATATTTGGAAATTAAGACAAATCTGTCTTGTGGTTTGAAGCCACTCAAAGACTTGACATTTAGGGAAGGATAACAATGGCTGGGATTAATGGGCAGGCTAGAAATTAAGAACTCAGAAATTAATCCATTAAGCTGCATGGACACGACCACCATGTATGTAAAGAAACAACCAAGACTTGGAGAACAACAGAAGTATAGTAGAAATAAAAAACAGACAAGAAATGCAATTTGTGGAAATGGATAAAGGTTGGTTTTTTGTTTGTTTGTGGTTTTTTGTTTTTGGTTTTTTTGGTTTTTTTTAATGAGTTTGCCTCAAACTGGCTGTTTCATTTGTTGCTGCAATATGGGAAGGATTTTGGAAACGGTTTCTTTTTTATCTCATTTATTCTTCTGTGCTGCCTCAGTATGTTTAGTTAAGTTTTCCTTACAGACTATCATTTTTAAATCAGTTTATCAGTTAAATATAGTTAAATATTTTGAAGTATATGTTATAGTGTGGGCCAGAGACTTGGGAGGAGGGGAGATGAAGGCCCTATTTAGAAACCTTAGAGCACTGTGTTTGACTGTACAACTAGCCTGTAGCAGCCCATGATTATTCATGCTTTTATAAATATAATGGATATAAAAGCTGGAATAAAAGTGACTTTTCAAGAGAAGTATCATGAAGACTCGACGCATCCTTTATCACCGTCAAACTAGATTGAGTAAAATTAGGTAGAAGAAAAAATGTTCTTTACAACACTTAAAAATTAACAGACTCAGGTGGTGATCTTGGCGGGAATGCTCCTGGTAGCGCTTTGGGGCAGGTGCACGGCAGTGATGAAACAGGCCCTTGTACCTTCTTGAGGGCCTTGTGATTTTAGCCATTATCTTGAACCTGGTAATCAGGGCTGGTAATACTTCATGTGGTCTGTGTCTGTGACAGCTGTCTGTAACAGGGCGTATCAAGAACTGAGGAACGATCTCTTGGTTTATTCCATTTATAGTAGTTAGTGACAAGCTAGCTGTGGAATTTGTAAACTGTATCAACTAGCCCATACAGAGAGGGATGACCCAGAGTACATTCCAAGAGAGCAGTTATTGTTGTAATACAGTGACAGTGTGATTTATGAAACATCTGACAAGCATGCCACTGAAGAACTCTGTTCTTTGTATCTGTCTTTTGTGCTTACTTGTGTTGTCCTGGTGACATCATGTTCTCTACCTCCTGAAATACTTCTGTGCCCTGTTGGAAATGAATGGAAGGCACCTCTTCTTTCCAAGAATGAAAAAACAAGCTATCAATGAGAAATAGGGAGAGACTGGGTGAGTCACTGTGCTTTGTCACAGTTGCACTCATTTTATCACACACCTGACACAAGCTGAGCAGTAGTTAGAGTTCAAAGGAGAAAACCAGTTCTTGCTCTGGTATAATTTAGTTTCAGTTCCAGAGGTGCTGGAATGCATATTAGAATGCTTCTCAAATAAGTGCATGGCCTTTTTTTGTTTGTTTTTGCTTTCACAGAAAATATCAAAATGGAGCTGTTTAAGCAAGTTTTCTTTTTAAGCCATTTTTCTTTTACCCCAAGCATTTTTAGCAAGTCTGCAAACCAACTGGGGCACTCAAGATCTTAAGATCTTAATTTCACTTGTAAGAGGTACACTCATATTTTATTCTTTTTTTGTGTTACTTGCTTTTCCAGGAATGCCTGTGTTTTACCAAAAAATAGATACCTGGCCAGGTTTTCTGACAATATCTTCTTTTTTTAAAAAAGTATAAAAAGAATAGACTTTGCTGTCTCTGGTGTGAATTTTCTCATAGTGGTGTATTCATGCTTTTTTCCATGGAGCTTTGTTGCTGCACTTTTCTCTGTCTTGTTTCTCTTATCACACTTGGACTACACAGTAGGCTTTCACAACAGTAGGTGAAATGAAATAGATGAAGAGCCCAACCTGACCCACTGAGCACTTGAAACTTGCATGAAAAAAAAGAAATGAACAGGAGTTCTTTGTACAGTAATGGTACCCTATATGTAAATGGTGATGCCATTTCCTTTATAAAATACTCTGGAGTTTTACTACTGAAAAGTATTAAGATCAAAGTATTATTTTTATTACAGGTGTGCTACCTAAGGTGACTTCAGTAAAAGAGAATAACACTGATTCTTTTTAGCTTGCAACCTACTGTTGTTGAAACTTTAATCACATTTATATTATTATTCCTCCTGCCTGTGTAGAGATTCAGTAGGGCTTGATAAGCATAGTCAATATTATTGGTCAATAGTTCTCTTTGTTGAAGGTAGACATTTAAACACTGAGTAAGGCTGTTTTTCCTTTGCTAAACAGACACAGCTGTCTTTAAAATGCTAGCTGAAGTTAGATGCAACTTGATGGGTAACCTAATGAGTTATACCATGCCTTCAAAACTGCAAGGAAAAGTTAAAACAGCTGCAGAAGTAGACAGGCACATACACAAGAGGTCAAATCCATGGAATCACATTGTAAACCACTGTTAATGGCACACCTGTAGAAGCAGTTTGCTGTCTGTAATTGTACATAGAACAAAGCCACAAAATTCACAACACGTGGTTTAGAAAGAGCTAGAAAAGGGGAGAATCATCATCTGATACCCTGGTGCTGTTACTTCGCCTTTGCACTGCCCAAGTGGAGCTTAAGGACTGAATGTGGAGCCACTGAGAGCGATGTGTAGAGCAGTGTTTGTGCGAGGCTGCAGTGAGGGCTTGGAGTGGGCTCCCTTTGAAAGGAGCCTTGTCTGGCTATGGTTGCCTGTCTCTGTCACACCTTATGAAACCCCAGTTTTAGCTCTTAGGTTATGGTAGGATATAGAAACTCAAACCTGTGTACCTTTACCCAGTTTGCTTTTCTCAGCGACTTTATTGCTCTAGTAACAAGTACAGCAAATTCCCACGTGGAAGCGCAGGCATGTGTGTGCAGCATTAAGGTGAATGCTAAGAACTAGCAACAAAGCTAGCTTTATGAAAATGCCTTGGAGCTGGGGGGCATGGGGTGGGGGAGGAATCTTTATTTGCATGGTATATCATACCCTCCTGCTTTCTAATTGGTACTAATTGATGGAGAATGTAATTTGCAATCTTTCAGCCGCCCTTAGTTCATGAGGGTTTGTTTGCTACATTGTTCAGCCTACTGGTGGCCCTTTGCTTACTAGGCATGGTCAGTATTTAGAGCTTGCCTCTTGAGTGTTTTGTATGCATTAGTCACTCTCCTAAAGGCACCAAAGGCTTGTCAATCACTGTGACCTCCACAGCCCTCTAACAAGTCCAGCAAACAAGGCATTGAAGTCTGCAGTGTTTTGGGTTTTTTTTAACATATTTTTCAGTTAGGCTTTCTGAAGTGAGTTTCTCTCATTATTTGAAAGTGTATGCAAACACCGAAGGAGAATTAGGAGCATCAAGTGGGGCCTCTACTTTTATTAAAAGACTCTTGCTTTTCCAAGTAGATGTCAAACATATTCTTTACTGTTTAGACAGTTAACCTTTCATCTCTCTCATAGCAGAAATTCCACTCTGAGGTATGCTAATTTGCTATTTGCAGCATTCTAAAGTAGAGGGAAAATGTCATTTGCAGTGCCTTCATTAAAAATTCCTTTATCCAGATTGTATACATTTTTTTCATTCTAGTTAGTCACATTTTTTTATTACATAAAACCACCCATGTAGTTCCCTTCTCCTGAAAAAGAATAAAATAAAAACAAAGCACAAAAATCACGTTTAAGACAAATTCTAGCTGTAGATGACTCTTTCACAGACTTTAATTCAGCATGAAGTGTCCCCAGCTTCATTCACTAAGGCATATGACGCAAAAGGCTCCCACCATCTCCAGTCTTAATTCAATCCTTCCTCCAGTTTCGAACTTAAAAAGCCTTCTTCCACTGCTCTGTTACTGTTATTAAATAAATGTTTTTATGCAAGACAGGATGTTATAAGGAAAGTCGGAGGCACAACAGGGAGAGGCTCGTGTGAAGAAATGTAGTTTCTTTTGCCTCTCTTTCCAAAGCGACCTTCCCTTTTTCCCTGTTTGGTTTGTCTCTGTGATACAGTAAGATGTTTGAGCCAGCTCTGGCTGCAGAAGAGATCCTTGTCCACTTGAACTGTTCTGCTCAGACATGCTTCACTGTTTGAGCTAGAACAGGTGTCTTTCTGGCACTCATAGTATTGGTTTCCTGTTGTCAGTTGCAGAGGAGAGAGAAAACTCATTCTCTGCAGTATGTTATCAGTGCTGGGTTTCTTAGAGCAGTATGGAAGCCTATGCTGCCTTGTTTTCATTTTAGTTTTAGTTGATTTTAAAAAGGAAGGTGAGAGTGAAAGTGTACTCTCGGTTTAAAATTGGGCAAATATCAAATTAGCTAGTGTGACCTGTGACTACCTCCATCACACGTATTTTTGCATTTTTGTACAAGTTTACAGCTGCTATAGGAAGAGGGGAGCTGTTTGAAGAACTTTCTATGTGCTTTAAGGGTGCTGTAGTTACCGGTTCTGGTCAGACAGACGATGGGAGGAGACTTGCACCAAGCTGGGTAGATGGACTCTTCAAACTACACTATTGTTTGTGGAGAAGATGTGCCTGTAGGATAGCAATAGCCCTTGCTGCATTGTTGAATTCATCAATCAAGATGTAAATGTAGCAGGATTTGTTAATTTTTTATGCTCTTTCCCTGACATTTTCCATAAAAAGACTTGTGTTCAGAGCAGCTGTGAGCTATTCCAAGTTGTTCAGTGCCCAGGATTTTATCTCAAGGGAGAAATTGATACCAGCTCCCCAAACCACTAGGTAATTTGAATAACTCTTGCTTTCAGTCTCCTCCCACAACATAATTATTTTATGCTTTTTTGATAATTTTTCTTTTGCTTTATAGTAAGCAATTTTTCTACCAGCTTTTGTTGGAAAGCTAAGCCAGATTTGTGTTTTAAAGCATGTTTTGTGTGAATCCTTTAATTTTGTCAGAACAGAATCTTTATGGCTTTTTTTTAAATATATAACTTTAATAAATACTAATGCATGGATTTCGTGATGTTCCTAGTTGAGGTAATTTTTTTTCATTTAAGACAGATAGTTAAGGAAGGCAGTAGCAGCCAAATGAGGGAAAAAATAACAAAAGTTACAAGTAACAAAAATCTTAAACCAGCATAGTTAAAAAAAGTTACAAGTAACAAAAATCGTAAGCCAGCATAGTTAAAAAAAAGTTCCGACATTAAAAGGTAATCACTGGGAATGCATCAGGTTCCAGGTTTGAAGAATTTTTAGGATATGTACCTTTTTATTTCATTTCTTTAAGCAAGGAGTCAGTTTTCCTGTCAAGGTAAGCGAATCATTTGGGTTATTTCTGTAAGCGCTGAAGGCACTCATGTTCTTGGGCAAATTAATTTAGTTCTTCACATGTGAATGGTCATTCCTCAGTACCTTTCCTTTGCACACAGCTAAGTGAAAAATTAAAGCTTTGTAATTGCTGGTATGCTGTTCTCTCTGCTTATTCTGGGCATAACAAGGATGAATGAGGGAGGAGAAATAATTATGGTCAAAACAGTAACCTTTTCTTCTTCTTCCAGACGTTCTCATAGGCAAAGAAAAACACACAAGGTACTCCTTGCCTATCACGTACATGATCATTTTGTTAAGATGGATCTTGGTGGATTCCTAGGAGGGGACTACAATTTGTATTTAGTCTGAAGCACTCAGCAGCGGCGAGGGGGGGGTGGGGTGTGGGGGCTGGCTGGGGAGGGGCATGCCAGAAGCCCTTGCTATGGTCCTTCTTTGTTTAGGTCTGGAAGACTGGCTCTGTTTAAGGTCTCAGTAGGGGGATGTTTCCAAACAGTTTCAGGGAAAGCAGAAGGATTATTATTTTCTTCAATGATGTGGCGAAACACACAGCTTAAACTAGGAAAATAGGAACTGAGCATCCAGTGAATGTGATGGTCACAGGAAAAAACTTTCTTTTTTTTCTTGCTTTGTTGGTTGGTTTGATCTATGCAACGTGAGATGTGTTAATTTTTTTTCCTCCCTCCTTGGTACTGGCAGTTGTTTTTTTATATTTGCTGCAGATGTTCAGGAAACTAATTCCAAGGCTTGCATCTGTGTGACATCGACCTAGGTCTACCTTGCCACATCCTGCTTTTATTCTGCTGCACAGATCAGTTTGCAGTTTATTCCTCATCCCTCTTTCCTTTGTCCACAAAACCATCCATCAACCCCCGTCCTCCCTCCCCACATGTCCTGAGAGGGGGAGGGACTACTCATCCCTGTGTCTCAAGGCTGCTCTGGCAAGGGAATGGAGGCCAAACTCCTGTCAGGTCAAGGTGCCATCTATTAAGACAGTGCTCACATTTTCATTATGAGACCCTGTTTGAGGGATTTATAACTTGGCTGCACAGACTTGCTGCAGGCTGAACTTGTCATACTTAGTTTCATCTGGAGTAGTAGTCGCTGTTCTCTCCCAGGTTCTCAGTTCTCCCAGAAACTCTGTTCATAGGCTCTGCTTTTCCCCCCATCAGAAGGTGGAGACGGTGGCATTGCTAGAGAGAGCATTTTCGGTTTTGTTGTGTTTTTCTTTTTAGGCTTCCGGGGGGGGGGGGTGCCTCAGATGTGCTAATGCCTTCAGCTAAGATTGTTTTTTGGCAGGCTCTCACAGGCTTTCTGAAGCCTGAAGTCAGGCTGCCGCTGCCAGCTTCCTCCTTCTGTTTTTTATATTGCTTATAACCTGAGGCTAAATTACCTTTATTTTACATTGACGTCAGGATAATAAAGAACAAAAAAATAAAGCCGCCGCTGGAAGCTTGCTGCGTGGAGCTGGCGGTGTGCTGAGGCAGGGCGGCCGTGGCGTGGTGCCCTCACGACTGGGAGCCCTCAAAGCCTCGGAAGGAGCAGGGCGGCCGTGGAGGGATGTTCTCCCCCAAGGAGAACATCTGCTCCCACCTCGCAGCCTCCTCTTGCCTGCTCTGCGGGTTCCTGCTGCGGCCAGGGCCAGAGGTGCCCTCCAGATCCCGCAGAGGCGCTTCGCACGCTGCATTTTTATTATGGAGCGTTTTGTGCCATGAGAAGGAACGGGGGCCGCCTTGAGGGATGGAGGCAGGACCAGGAGATAGGAATAGAAGGAACTCCGCTCTGGCATGTGGTTTGCATGGGTCTGGTTACCTGTGAGACCTCGGGAATGCAAGTGAGGAGAGGTTAGCATTGCTAAAAGATGCTTCCCACCACTAAGCAAACAAAGGTTGGGATCTCATTAGGCAATTCCTTATCTTTCTAAATACCAGCTATCTCACTGACTTAAGAATGGGCAAAAGGAAGCCTCTTGCATGCTTAACATGGGAATGAATTTGCCAGAGGCTTGCTGCCTTGCCGGCAGATCCACCTACCAGGAACTTAGTACAAGGCTAGTGATAATTCTTTTACTTTCAGATGGGAAGATTTGCTATTATCAACTGTTCAGTGGAACACCTCAAATTAAGGAGTCTCCTTATGCAAGGCTATGAAGCCAAGTGATACTTCCCAGAGAAGAGGCCTGCTTCTTTAATCACTTTCTCAAATTGAAGGCTTTTGGATAAGTAGTTTTGTGTGATTTTTCTAGCTTCTATATATTGGTACACACTTTAGTCAAAGAGTAAAAATTATTTTTAATGGTTACGTAGGCTTGCTAACCTTAACAATTTATGAAGTCGAAAGAGGAAAAAAATTATTCAATGCCAAATTTAGTAAATACCACCAAGCAAATTTTAGTTTCCTTTTTTGACTTGGGAACAGAAAAATGACATAAGTTACAGAAAAATCCACCCAGGACTCACTTGCGAAATAGCTTTATCATGTAGATTTTGTAATTGGATAGATGGATGCTAGGTTTTGCATTTACAAATTACACTTTCCTTAGGTGGATTTAGTACATGATCTGCAATTTACACACAATACATCTCAGGCTTCTCTATGCGATCTTCAGGTTATTACTTTATTACCTTTTTTCCCAAGTAAGTGGTGTGACTTACAGCTTGGTCTTTTTACTCCGCTCCATTAAATTTATATGAAAATGCTGGTGCTACAGAGACAGACATCAGCAGGCAGAATCTTCAGATTTAAGTGTTCACCAATTCTCTCCATACAAAATGAATTTTGCTCTAAAACCAGAACACTGATAATAATTACAAAATAGAAAAGTTTATATAGTTCCAAATCTGAAAGATATATCTCTCAGGGAAGATGTACTTCTCAGCTGCCTTTTCTATTATTCTGGAATATTTGTGTTCTATTTTGAAAAGCATTACTGTAGCATTCCTCCAGCATCTTTTTTCTGGTTCCTTTTCATTCCTTGGGCTGTCTTTGTCAGTGGCTCTTAGCATTGTGGTAACTGTTAATAATTTTAGTGAAATGAATAGAAAACTTCTTTTACCCAGAGGCTTGTATTACTCAAAGCTGCAGTTGTGTTTGACCATGTGTTGTTTGTAATGCACATCAAGTCTGCACCTCTTGAATGGTTCAAGTGTGACTTCCAATGCAAGGTAACCTCTCTTAGCCACTGGTGAAGCTGTGGGGGTAGCAGAAGACAGTAGCTGTTGCCCATCTGGGAAATTCTCCAGGAAGCGTCTCCTTTTCTGTAGCTCAAAAGGATGTATCAGGTGTACCTCTGGTGTTCATGAAGAACCATAGGCTCTGTGAATGATTTGGCATGGAACTCACCTTTCCTGCCACAGTACTTAAGTGCTTTCAAGACCTTCCACCGTAAACGAATAAACATTTATTATCAGTTAAGTTATAGCACTTAGATCTTGAATGCTTTTTAAAGGTTAAATATCTTTTTTAAAATATACTTTTTAATTTTTTTAAGAGCTTAGGAGCTAAAAAGAAGTCCTGTACTTGGTATTTCTTCTAATTTGATTTAAAAAATATTTTTCATGTTGACAAATATTTAGATCAAAGACAATATTTGTTATATACCTAAACTGAAGAAGAATGTGTCTGTGATCTTGGTAAGGATTAAAAAAACCTGTGTAGATTGCTTTAAAACAAAAATCCTTAGTTGTAGTGATTTGCAGTGCAAGTATGTGTACCAAATAGATGTAGTAGATTGCAATTATGCAAGAGAGTTTCTGGTCCACAGAGACAGAAGTTCTGACCTAAGGCTTTACATGCAGAAATGGTAACTGGGAAGAAGCACTTTATGGCCATCACTCAGTGCTAAAAAGGGATTAAGCAGGTGAGTGTACAAATGGTGGTGTGAACTTCAAGGCTGTGATGTATGACCCAGCCTAGTTCTTCTCTAAACCACAGCTTCATGGTGTGAAGGGTTTTGGCAGATCTGCCGGTTTTAGCTCTAGTTTCTTACTCCTTGGCTGACTGCTGAGATCTCCCTGTAGTTAAGCATTTGTCATTCTCAGTTGTGATGACAGCTTGGATACTATGAAGTGGATCAAGGGGTTGATCAAGGTCAAAACCAGCTCTGCTATGGGCCACCTCCTGTTATTTTAATCAAATCACATGTCAGGATCTACCTCTAGCCCCAAGAGCAATGGTTTGGGTACAATTAGGGAGCAGTACACTACCCTGAGACTGAAATATAGGGAGTTTTTTGGTTAAACAACTTCTGAAAACCTTGTATTGCTGAAGAGCTACAGCCTCAGGAGGCTGATTTCATTAATTTTGTAAATGGCCTAAATTTTACAAGGTAAAAAAAAAAGCTACTCAGTTCAAAGCTAGTTTGAAGAAATTATCTTTTGTTGTGCTTTCACTGTTAAGTCAGATTTTGCTATCTGAAGGCAGTAGGATAACATAAAATGAAGCAATGCTTTATTTCATTTGTGTGGTTTTAAAGCCACATGCAGCACTGGCATGTCATATTCAGCAATGGCATTCAAAACTTTGGTATTATGTGTTTTTTGTCACTTTAGTTTTTCCTTCAGATGTTCAAATTAATGCATAAGATTGTGGTCAGTTTTGCTACGAGTGAAATTATACATTTGTTTGCATGCAATCACCCTATGAAATCTATTGGTGGGGTTAGATCTACACTTCTATAGTGCAGCCTACTAGCACACAAGGTGTTATTTCACATGCCAGTCTGTGGAAGATAACTGATTTTTCTCTGATACAATTGTATAAATTTTTGTTTAAAAATAAAACATTCATTTTCTGCGCAGTGACTGTAAATTCAAATACTAGATTGATACAGAACTTGCATTTGAAATTAATATTTTACTTTTTTTTTGTTGCTTCTGCTTAGAATTGCTATTAGTCGATTGTAACAGGGTATTATTCCAAACTTAAATGTTGTGTTCAACAAAACAGCAAATAACTTCAAGGTAATGTGCTTTCAAGGCATATAGACATCCAGTCCTATGTTATAACATAGTTCTGTGTTGGTAAAGACTTGTTCAATTTTAATAGTAGTTTTTATTTTTTTAATGGAGTAAACAGTCGACATATGAAATATCAGGAGCTGAAGGTAATGAAAGTGTAGATTTTGCATTAAAACATTTTCAGCAGAGTATATCCTGAGGGGAAAAGAGGACTGTAGGAGGTAAATGACTTAATTAGGATGCAGCTAAAAATTCTCTTAAAATAAGCATCTGTTATATAAGCTGAGACAATAAGCGGCATGAGTATAAATATGCAACTTCAGGACAGAGATGATTTTCTCTGACAACTTTAGATCATCGTTTTGGGATGTACTCATGTTAACACTGTGTACCACCCAAATTCTCAATTCAGTTCAGATTCCACAAAAGCTTATAGTTCTGTTTGTTTGGGGTAAATTTAGCAAGCTGCTCCTGATTACACCTTAGCCCGGGACCATCTGTTGATGGTGAGTCTCTCAATGGAGTCGTTCCTGCAGGCAATGAATGAGAAAAGGAGTGGAGCACCAATGCTATTACTAAGCAGATGCATGTTATCAATGAACGTCCTTCCTGCCTTTCAAGTATTGATGGAGTGTCATATGCCTGCAAGCCATTGCAGCCCAAGGCAAGGAGAAGTGCTCTCTTGGGACCCATTCATCACGTCTTTCTGCTGGGATCTGATAGATACGAATTCTGATGGCGCAGTTCTGTATGTGAACAGAATAAAAGGCCTGATTCTTCTGTGCTGTTACTCAAATTGCACAAGACCATGTGTGTGCTTTTGTAGCGGTGGGCTGTCAAAAGACTCCCATCACAAATGACAGAATACAGCTGCTGTTCATGGCAAAATGAGTAAACCCCAAAGTGTCAAGGTTATGTTATTTTAATTCCATTTCTACTACTGAGGTTCCTGCTAGTTAATTTACCCAATATGCCAGAAGAAATATACCATTTTAGGGGATCACGTTTGGGAAATCTGTCCTTGGCATGCTGAAGAACTTGTAACCCCTTGTTATCGATAGCACTACTAAAGTGCTATGAATAAGTTTGCTGGTGTACTGGGTTTTTGGTTTTGTTTTAGAGTTCTTTTCCCTTCAGTCCACAGTGAACAGCAGCCTTCTGTGAGCAGGGAGGCTCAAAAAACCAGGTTGTGTGAGATAGCATGAGTTGCTTCATCCTGTATCTTGAAACAATTGGAGGAGAGAGGTGGACAGGCAGTGTGATGGACTGGATAATGAGTTGTCTGTTAAACACTGGGAAGCCTGAACAAGATGAGTGAAGTGAAATGACTGGTTTACAGTTTGATTGTAAGTGTTGTATAGCTCACTTCAGACAACCACCAGTGTCCTGCTCATTAGAGTTAGCAGCTTCATTTAAATCTCCCTTCTGAGTCAGCAAGGGTGGAAGGAGAATTTGCCAGTCTGGGATTAATCCTGCTCAGAGAACAGAGTATGCTGTGGAGGCTCCACTTGATCTACAGTTTCTCTTGATGAACCATATAGTCTGGTCAGTTCCATTAGCTCTCAGGTTTTGTGAACCAGGAAAGACAGGAGAAAGATAAAAGGAAGACATTGCATATCCATCAAAATCTTTCTATGTCTTGCCCACTGCATAAATTTTAAAATCTATGTATTCTTGTTTAAGAAAAAGGGAAGTGGTGAGAGTCACTAAGTCTTATGTTGCTGCCAGAAGTTCCTGGTATTCTGACTTAACAATATAATTAATGTATATTCAATTTAGGTTATGACAGAAATGTTATGACTGAATATTTAATATAAAACGGGTGGCAACAGAGTTAAGATTTCTGATCTGTATTCAGTATCACCTCTCAGCAGTTCAGTATTGAGTATTTTTCCTTCTTGAAGGAAATAAGAAGTGAAAGTATGTGATGTTTCTGAATAGCCTAGTTTCTGTTTCTAATAGTTCTGTTTCTAATGCTGGAATTTAAAGAATGCAAGATTTAATCTTCAGTGATGAGTGCACTAATCCAGGGAATTTCTGTCACAACACTGCTCTACAGAGTGTAATTCCATGCAGAAATTGCCCAAGTGTACAGTGTAAACAAAAGAACTGAGTTAAGAGTTAAATGTGCTGGTTGGAACTGTTTTTCTGATACCTTTTTCCTTTTTCAAAATTAATAAATCATTTATTTATGGTAGCCAGTGATTCCAAAAACAAATGTCAAACTTCAACTATTGCTACAAATTACAGGAATTATTTGTTTAACAATATCCTTTGGTATCATAAGCTTGATTAATTTGTGTGTAGTGTTGAGCATTGAAGTGAGGGCTGGGCAAACGGCTGTGCAGGAGAGGCACAAAACAAGGGGGAAGGTAAACAGCACGTCACTCAGCGTCATAGAGCATGTTATTGATCAGACTGGGATTTGGAGACAAATGACTACACTGAATCTAGTGGGCAGTTTGCTAGATTATGTAGCTTTCCTATGAGGTTGTACCTCAAGGAAATAGAGAAATAATCAAAATCTCTGTAAGAGGCCTTTTCATCTTACTCATTTTGGGTACTTAGCTTTCACTGTACTCATTGACTCATAAACAAGGCATTTGTGGGTGTGACTGTCTGATTTGTATTTCCCCACTAATCCCATTCTGTTTTCATTGTTGTCAACATAAAAAGTTGCCTGATTTTTAATAGATCTAGCCTTGAGCTCTTTGTAAATTAATTTTGGTATTTCATGTCATGAAATGGTGTTCAGTAGCTTCCTTGAAGGTCTCCATAGGCAATAACCTAAATCATAAAACCATCTGAATAAATCTATGCGCCAGACCATGTTTGAAACGTCTCTTAGCTGTATCAAAAAGAATTGTTTTCCTTCCAGGCAGCTGACTGTTCGAGAGAGGGTTTCAGTATTACTCTGTTCTTCTGCTGTATCTGGTTTGGTGGTACATGATGAACAGTTCAATCTTTTTCTGAAACAGCAGTGTCAAGGTTATATGGTGCAGCATGGCTCTTATTTTGACATATTTGAAGATCATGGATGTAGCACAGGACTGCCTCACAAATCCTGCCTAAGACAGTGTAAACCAGTAAACAAACAATGCATGTGTCTTTGACCTTAAGCATGGGTAAAGGTCATATTTGAGTTCCCCTTTTGTGCCTGGCAGTATGATACAGAAGAGAAAAGAAGGATACTTTTAGAAATGTAAGGAGATAACAGCAGAACAAACCCATTATTTTTGGACATTTCTTAAGGTGTTCTGTTGAATGAGTGGCAACTACAGTGGAACATAAGAGTGTTTGGTCAGATAGGAGAATACAGATTAATTACATCCTGATTTTTTAACGATAATGGAAACACGTGATAGATGTGTCAACATGCATTCTGTACCGTTATAAATCATAATCTTTCTTTTCCTTCATTATTCCCCAATGTGGCCTTTTTTTTCAAAGAACTCAACCAAAACAAAGCTCAAAAAACAGAGTACTTGTTTATGATGAGCTGTTACAATCAGGAGGAGATAATGTCAACATCTGCTGATGGGACCTTGCAGCCTGGGTCAGGTTGCAGAAGTGTGCCATTTGAATTAAAAAGAGAAGAAAGGCTCTAGTCAATAGACTCACAGAGCCAACTCACAGCTGCCTTGGAGCTGTTGATCAATATGATTTCAGTAGGCAGATTATCTTTACCAGAATGGCCATGTAGCACCACAGAAGAGTCACTGACCTGTTTTTGTTTATTTAGCTTTCTCCAGATACTTTGTGCGGTTTTACCTCATTTGTGATCCGTGAGTCATTCTGTGCTTGGAAGATTGGTCCATCTGTGTTGGTAATACTTGCACCTTAGGGCATTCTTATCTCTTCTCCTGTGTTGAAATAAAGCATTACAAAAAAATGGCTTACAGTGACAGGGAAAGAATGAGTGTGGAATAAAAAACCTCCCCATTATGGAAGCTTTAATTAAAAACAGAAAAAATACTATTTTTCCTGGTGCGGTCATTAGTTGATACCCCTATATTTAGCATACACCTGGGCTAAAACTTATGCCAGGCATTTACTTCAAGTGTAAGGGTTTATGGGCTTTTTTTTGTCATTGTCTGTGCCTGTTGGCTTCAAAAGATGATGATCACAGCTTCAGGGGGAAAATATGTCAGGATTTTTATCCTGAAAATGCACAGAGTATGGGTGATGTGAACATGTGGAGAAAATGCCTCAGAATAAGGGAAGTACAAACAAGAACTAATAGAAAATAAGGAAAGAGGATTATGTTTGCTTGCTAATTTTAAGCTTCTGGTTTCAGATACCCCTTGTTTTTTAATGTGAATTAACATGGATACTGTTGAGTGCTCCCCAATGACATCCTCCTTGACTCTGTAAGTGAGTAGTGGATCGTGAGTCAGAAACAAACTTCTTCAACACTAACAGCATATGATTTTTGCCATGGGATTTAGAGAAGGACTGGCTACATACTATTGTCAGATCACCAGGTATTCTGAAGTATAACCTGTATGATTATTTATTTAAAGGAGATCCAGGCATTAAACTGTTCCTGAAGAGCCTGCAGGCTGAAGTCATAACTTGGAGAAGATGTTTCAAAACTAAAACGGCTGTTATACTATTTGTCGTGGAGCAGCTGGCAAACCTGAACATTATATCTGTCATGTATGATTTTTACAGTGGTAACATAATTTGTATAAGCCAGCAGAAAAAAGCAAGTGCAGGTTTTTCTCCTGCAGACAGAGCATCCTGAAGATTAAAGGGACAAAGAATATGCCATTAGAGAAGTGCCATATTTCTATTGCAATTGTCACTGTTTCTAAGTCTGTTTTGTGACAGTGAAACTGGAAGTATTTTAGTTCCAGTGGTGTCTTTTTGGCACATATTTGGAACTGTCTTCCCTTGGAAGGGGCACTGTACCTTGTAACACTTGATTATGGCAGTCTAGCTGAGTAGTCTTGGACTTCAGAAAAATTAGAGTCTAATACTCCTTGAGACTTGTCGCTGGGGGCACTCAGAGGTGGACATGAATAATATTGTAGTTTAAAGCCTTTTTGAATGTTGAGTGCTCTTAGGCTAAAGTAACTGTGTCCTGTGGGTGGCTATTTTGAAACAGCTATTGCACTTCAAATTCATAGCCTGTCGTATTTTGGAATAATTTTTTCATGTAGACAAGACTCAAGGAAGATAGAAGCAGCTGCTGAGTTTACCCATGCGATTAGGAAGATATTTCTTTGATGCAGAATTCTTCATGCAGGACAGACACTTTACAAGTATTGATCCAGTTGCAGACCAGAAAAGAACTCCTAAGCTGCAAATGTAATCACCCGAAACACAGCTTTCTATGAACCAGAGGGGTTCTTCCTCACAATTTTCCCCCTAGGTATTTCCCTCTTTAACAAACTGGGGTGGGTAAGATGTACACAGTTCTTTTATAGAGAAATTCAGTCAGAATTTTAACTCAAGACTATGGAATAGCTTTCAGCTCTGGTTTGTATCTGGAAAAGTGTAAACTTGCTTTGGATTGTTAAAAAATAATTATATATAAAATCAGTACTATAGCCTGCTCAATATTAACAGTGTTATAGTTGATCCACTTTGCATTTTTTGTAGTCTCTTAAGCATCTGATACATTTTAACAAAAGAGGTATTGTGGAGGATTCAGAGCAGTGGTGAGAAAACCCACTCTTATTTAAAATGCTTATCAGTTGGACATACAGTATTTAGAAAAATATCAATTGACATTATTAGAGTTTGTTTGTGCAAGGAATTTTACTGATACAAAATGCACTGAATTTAAGCCATTCTAGAAAACTTCGGTGACTTAGCAGGAGGAGAACTCACACTTTCCATTCTGTTGGCTCAGCTGTGAGAGTGACTGCAGGGTTTTGGCTCTCCAATGTACATTCTTACTACGGAATAAAACAGATTAATTTCATTTCTCTGTTCATGTTGTCCGGGAAGCAGTGTGAGCCACAGCAGAAAAACAAGCTCCAAAATATTAATGCAATTCTATTCTGAAGGTCTTTGTACAGGAATTTCTTGTGATATAGCCATACTTCTGTGGTTCGTTTTGTGTAGTGGCATGATTTGATATCCACATATAGATAAATATGAATGTAATGTTCTTTCTGGATAAATAAGTTTTTCATAATAGTGGCTGTCTTGACAGAGAGATGCTTTTAAGAGGTTGCCTTTAGGTGCTTATCTCTGAGTTGCACAAAGAAAATTTGGGGGAACTATGTTGTATCATAAAAGAATCTATGAAGGAATGAAGCAATGGTTGAAATAAGAGAAAATTATGCCCTTGCATAAGTGGTGCTGGTTTTCTTGGGAGGGGTTTGGGATTTTTGATTTGTTTTGTTGAGAGTTTTTTGAATGTGTTTGCATTTTTTAAATTTCATTATTATTACTTCTTTTGTTCAACAGTGATTTCCAGCTCAGCTGTGATTGATATTCAGAGGGGGTTGGTTTAGCAAAGAAACAGAGGAGATTTAGCAAAGAGACAAAGAGGTGTGGGAGTCCAATTACTTAACACATTGTCCTGCTGAACCCTTTAATTTTTTTTATCAGTTATTCACTTAAGATAAGAATTCTGTAGATAAAGTTGATCTTCAAGGATAAGAAAAGGGGAGGAAACAGCCTTTAGCAGCTTATTCTAAAGAGCATTATACTGTAAATACTTTAAAAAAAAACCCAAAACAAACCAAAACCTGTTCGGTTTGTACTAAACAAATAAATGTCACAAGTGAGAGCAAATACAGACTGAAATGTCTGTTCCTTGGTCTCTGGCCCTGTCCTTCTTTGGTCTTGTCACCAGGACAGATTGTCCTTAATTTCTAGCAGTCCAGTGATTAGGAACTTAAGGTTAATCCATTTTTTTCTGCTCAGAGGAAGATGTTAGTACCTGCCTTGGTCTTGATCTCATTTGTGTTCACTTACTTTTGTTCACAACTTTGCTCTCAGATCAGAGCTTTGTATAGGGAGAAGGGCACAAGAGAGAATCATTAAGCAAAGCCAAGAGGTTCCTGTTTTGGACCTGCAATTATGATGATACTTAGGTAGTTGAGGAGAAATTGCAATGCTGCATAAAGATTAATTATTATTCTCTGCACATTGATGGCTTCATATAAGAGTACTTACCTAGGTTTCTTTGTGGTTGTTGTTGGAAAATAATGATTATAGCGATCATGTAATCTTCCTTTTTCAAACGATGAGATGATGCTTGTGATAGTGTAGGGATACTTGGGATGATGAGTGGGGAAGGATGTAATTAACAAGCAGTTAGGTAATTTATTAATTTACCACATAGAGAACTCTGTACCTCTCATGGAGAGTTGAGATGTTTTTTCTTTTGCAGAGCTGTTGGAATAGTTAGAGTCTAAAAAGACCGTACAGATTTATAAGTGTAAGCCAGCCAGCTGGCCCTTTTCACCTACTGTTTTGGATGCGGTGGCTGCTGCTTTACCATTTTTTGCCTCTTTGTGTAGTTCTGTAAGTTCTGCAGCTGCAGTTAGAAAGAAAAACACATCTTTGGTACTCCATTCCACTGAAGTGCATCTGCTCTCCCAACCTTTACTTTTGCACATGCAGGCAAGACCAGAGAAGAGCTGAATTATTTTCTGTAATTTATCAAGGGTAATAAGGTTTTAAAATTTATTTTATAACCAGTTTCTGCTGTCACAAGCACCTGTGCATTGACAGTAAAAATACACAAGTGCTTGTATGGCTAAATTTTCATTTACCCAACTGTTTCTTACTATTGATGATGGCTGTAGTACTAGGATCAACTTCTGGAATAAATATCTGCTTGGTATGCATGCTGCTCGGTTTTTCTCTGAAAGGCATTGAAACACATAAAAAAAAGACAAAATTGTATTTTTTCAATGTTACCTTAAAAGCTGACTCACATACTAAGCCAAATATTTTTTTCTATATCATTAGAATATCTTTTGAATGAGATGGCTCGGATAATTCAAAAGGTAACTCGGAAATTAAATTGGCTTGTAAATCTTCTGACTTATTCTAAGCAGAACATGCTTATTTGGTACTTTCAAAAGGTGAAATCCTTTTTCAGCTGTCTATCATATGCATGAGATATGGTTCAAATTCAATCATATGAATACCAAGAGACAGAATATTGGAGTCAAGCAGAATTCTTCCAATTCATCTTGTGACATAAAGAAGGTGAAAGATTAGAATATTTCATTAAATCAAAAGGATGTATAGTAACCGGAAATAGCATGTTCATAAAAATTTTTTTTTCTTTTTAAAATGTTTTCAAGAAGGGGAAAATACTAAAGCAAATTATGTAGCTGTTACAGTCAATATTACAAAATAAATTTGTAGAATTACTTCAGAATTTTTCAGATCAAATATTTATCCAATGAATTAGCAACTAACTGGGTGCCTGCTGTCATAAAACTTGTTGCAGTGTTCTAGTTTGATTCACAAAATAGGTTTTCCTTTTTTTTTTTAAATGATGAGAGGGTTTATTACCAAAAAAACCCACTAAAAGTGCATACATATCTAAATATATATTGGATTGTTATGTTATATTTAGTTGGTTACTAAGGTAGAAATACTATTTTTGATTATTGTTATCATTGGCTGAAGCCACAGGAAATGGCTAGTAAAAATATAGTTGTTCTTGAGGTTTACTCACTGGCACAATATGTTGCTACTGCACTAGGCTAATTACATACATGCATGCTGTCAAGCATTTCAGGTAAAGAAAATGCCTATTTATTGTCTGTTTCCATTTTTATGTTTTTAAAATAGTTTTAAAGAATGTTCTTATTGACATGCATACAAATGTGAGGGTGTTTGACATGTGATTGCTTAGTGGGCTTTTTTTTATAAACCTTCTTTATGTCCCTTAATATTTTTAGCTTATGTTTCCTTTGCTCCTGAGACCTACAATCTCTTTTTAGCTAGAGTATTTGCTACTTGAGCTGGTAAAAGTAATCAGGTTCACGCATTAAATCCTACTTTAGCCATTACTAGTATTGTGACCCAACAGTTTTCACCAAGGTAGGAAGAGTACCAGCCATCACTTCTTCGGAATAGTTTGAACAAACTCAAAGCATCAGCTCAATCAGAAATACTGTTCACAGCAGCAGCGTTGGTATAATGTATTATCATTTGGGCTCTTCATTTTGAAAATGACTTGTTCACATTTGAATAAAGTCCTGCTCTTTATGGTAATGGCTTTCAACAGAGGGACTTTATGGAAAAGTAAAGACGATATGTTACTGCAAATGGAGGTGAGTGGATTTGATAATGTTTCTAAAGATCAAAATACAGCTTTGAGAAGCAAGCTTTATTCTAGAAGTGCCGTAAAAAGCAAATAGTTTTTGAATACAATGTGAAAAATTCAAATGGAGCTGTATAGATCACAAACAGTAGTAGACAGGAAGTTGTAGTGTTCAAATTAAGTAAGTTTATTTTAAAGCATCTTGCAACACTTTTTACTTTCATAATACATTGGGAAAAGTACATGGCATCTATTTTTTTCTTGTAGATAAAACTGTAATAAGCTAAAGAGAATTATGAGTGTGAGATTTTTACTGGTGTTCAACAAGCACCTTAGACTAATAACTGTGAACCAGCTTGATTAGTAATTAACAATATGATCCCCACAAACATAGAGTGCAAACCCCAGAGGTGTTGCTTTGTGATAAAACTACATCGAGAGAGGATAAGTAACAATTCCTTGCAATCTTTCTCAATTATTTCGCAATTAGCTTTTATATATATATTTTTTTTTTAAATAACATATCCAAGGAACTGCAGTTAGTTGCCTGTGCCATTAGTAACTAGTGAGTTACATAAGAAACCATTTAGAGCTGAAATTGGCCTCACCTGCTGATGATGTGCAGAGTGCAACAGTCCCGCAGTGCCAGGGGGAGATCTCCTCCAGTGAAGGACAAGCAGAGGTTGTAGCATTTGCCCTTTCAGGCAGAGGTGTGCATATGTCTGAGTGTGAAAAGAAAGAGAATTCCTCTGGGAAAGAGCAGCTATAGCACGACTGTAATGCAGAGCTGTGTAAAGAATTTCTTAGGGAAAAAACCTGTTGTTTTTTTTTTCAAGTGTAATCCAGGCTGAAATCCCTCCTGTTGGTAATTGTGCTCTACATCATTTGATTTATGTTGTATTTCCTAACTGTCTGTTGGATAAGGGTAGGTAGAATAACAGTGGGTGGATACATCTCTTGCACTAACAACTCACTTTGGAATACAGTTTCTCAGCTTAATCTGTATTTCTAGGTCTCTTAGGAATTCTTACTGTCTTACTGGAGTGGGTCTTGAATCAGACCACTGTCAGTCAAGGGAGGAGGCTTTACTAGTGGCTGTTCTGGCCTGGGAGAGTTCCAGGTGTAGTGCATTCATTGAGATTTAAACTGTGATAGCAGGTATAGTCAGAGCAAGACTGTTATCTGGTATAACGTACAACCCCCCTCCAAAAAAAAAGTACAAAAAAGGGATGCCGCACACACCCCCCAAACTTCAAGAAAAGATAGTGGGATATCACACACAAAGAATCTAGCCAGGCTTTGGATACTGATTTAACCAACCAACCAACCAACCAAAAAACACAAAAAAACCCACAAACTGTGGAATTGAGCAAAATATTGATTAAATGATATTTTTGGTTGATCACAAAGTTGATAGGTTGAGGGGTTGCATTTAGTAGGATCAGTGTTTGATAGATTTCTGTCACATGGCCATTTAATGAGCAGTCTTGTTTGTAGATTTGAACTGAAGAGGAGGAATTTCTCTTCCAGATATGCATAGATGTTTTCTAGCCACAGTAAATCATGTAGCTGTTTGCTCTTCATTTATCAGCAGTATGATGGGATGAAGATGAGAAATAAAACAAAACATGAAATGTTGTATGTTGTATATTTCATCCACTTGAATACATTTAATATGACGCCTCAGTCTTTTGTCACTCAGAATAATAGGTTCAGAAAAATCAGAAAAAAAAAAGCTAAAAGACTTATCTGTGAAGATGAGCCTATGGAGACTTGATTTTTCTGCTACAGAATTAATTTTCCTGCTGACCAGAAAAAAAAAAAAAAAATTGCCAAACTGGTCTTATCCAGTCTTAGCTGATGCAGTTGATGCTCTTAAGTAGTATTGCAAACATCAAAACTGTGCCTGTTTCATCAGCTTCCATGAGTCTGCCCTTGTGAACTAGCACTTAAAACTTTCTAGAGGATGTTGGGCTACATTGATGGATTATGTTATGAGTAACAACAAATCTGCTTCATATATTGCTAAGTGTTGGATGTAAATTGAAAAAAACAATGCTTTTTACTTTAAATGAGAGAAAGGAATTGAGAACAATCAGACATCTTTCATCCCTCTTCATTCCTTGTTAAACTAGTCCAAAACTAGACTAATGAGGAGAGAAATTAAGAAGCTTGCAAAATCTTCCTATAAATATGGGGTTAAAGATTTCTGTGCTTATGCAACTTTGTAATTTTTCATCTTGCATTCCTGTCAGCCACAGGTACCAGTCTGTGTTGAACAGAAAAGCCTGCATATATTTAACATTAGACAGTTCCGGTATTGCACATGTTCTTAAAGAGAAAATTTTTAAGCAAAACTTCAGCCCATAAAGTTTTAATCCAGTAGTTCATGATCAGAATTGAAGGTTAATGGAAGTTAATACAGCATTCATATTTTTCACGCTTTTCATTCATTTATGTGTTCCGGTAACCTTTCAGGCATTCAGAAATAAATGCAAGTGGTCTGCAGTCACCACTAAATCCCCGAGAAGCTGGGAGATTTTGGGTATCTTCACTTAAGCAGCTGCTAGCTCCCAGAGGAGTTGCAGGCATTAACCTTGAGGCAGATGGGAGAAGTTCCTAGGGCACAACAGAACAGAGCTTTCACCAGTGTTCTTGTGCTTGTGAAGTGGCAGCAATGTCATCTCAGTACTAATTAAGAATTACTAGGAATCTGACAACTGAAGACATCATGAATGAACTTCAACGTGGATAACCGTGGGAGGACAGCAGATAGTTCTAAAGCGAGCAAAAGATCAAAAGGGAAAGTAATGCTGACTGCGTGGGACTTCAACAATCGGCATGAAATAAATGTCCAAGTAGGGGATTGGGTCACTCACAAATGACATCTCCCTATGAGAGAGCAATATCAAAGAAAAGGTTTAGACACTTACCAGTGAACACTGAGATATCTGACATCTTGCTTAAACATAAAAGCTTTAAAAAGTACAGAATATATTTGCTTCCTCACCTTGGGGCTGGAGTATCAGTTTCCTGTTTCCAGAATAGTTTGCGCATTTTAAATGCCTTCGTATAAAACCACGGAAAGAATTATACCAATAATATGTACGTTACTGGTAGAATATGCCTCTATACTGCTGGATAAAAGGCATGTACCCAGCCTCCCTTTTCACATTTTAAAAAGGCAGTGGCTGTGCCTGTTTTTTGCTAAAAGTCCAATCCTATCTGTATATGCTGGACATAAAGCACAATCATCCCATGTCCCTGGTTGAAGTCACTTAAATAGCTGCTGTCCCCAGCTGTCCATTAATACACTTGAGCAGATGTTTTGACTTGAAAATACAATTTGCTTTCTAAGAAAATCTAATCTTTCAGTATGGGTTTACTTAACCCAGCATCAACATTGGTTGAAGTTAGCCTGGCTACCTCCATGCAGATGCAGTTCACACACCTGGCTGGTTTTTGCTGATAATGACAAGAGGCAGAATGACCAGGTGGGGACAGTAATGTCTTGTCCTCTTGCAGGTTTCATACTGTTTCCCTACTGAGTCAAGCATTTCAAAAGACTTGCTCACATTTTTGGGCCACAGTGTGAAATAGGGAGAGTGGGATTCCACGGTGCTGTGATCTGAGTCAGATTCAGACACACTCACAGCCTTGGATATCAGCAAAGGCACTTTTAAGGAATAGGAAACAGTCACGCTTCCAGAGTCATGAATAGGGGTTATTTGTTTAGTTATATGTTTATGTTTTCTTGTAATTCAAGCCAGTCATTGCTGATGAAAGTAAAAAGATGGACCTATTTCAGATTTAAAGGTTTGCTTGGTTTATTTACTTTTTAAAGCAAGTTGTACAGAGATTGTAAGCTAGGGACACCTTTTGAGTACTCAGACCTGTGAGGGAGAAGAGCAGGTCGTCTTATTCTCAGAGGAAACGAAACACAGCTGCTTTCTATGAGAAAACGAGAAATTAAACAAACTGGATAATATTTTTAAAAAAGAAAATATGTATATGTATGTAGCATAATCTTGAATGTCTGTGAAGAACAGTAGGTATGTATATGTTGTTCTCCCAAGGAAGAAAGAAGAAGTAAAGGAGGTTAGGGTACTTTGAGGTCTAAATGAAGTGATCTCTAGGAAAAAAAGAAAAGATCATATTTGTTAAACTGTATAAGAAAAAATCAGAAGATAATATGGCTTTGTTCACAGTATTACATAAAGAAGATTAAAGATGAGAAACAAGCTGCTTAAACACTGTAAACTAATTAGTTCGATGAATTGTTTTCCTGAGGTTCATAAGATATGAAACACTGGCACCAGTGCGTGAAATACACCCTGCCTCAGTGCTCTTTTCAATTTATTTTTCTGTTAGTGTCATATGTGTATATAAAAAAAGAGCAGCCAAAAAGAAAGAGGTTACAGAGAGACCAAAGCCTGTCAGATGACTGAAGCTGACATTTTGTCATCTTAAGCCTGATACAGGAGGGCCCCCTTCTATTGCTTGTGTATAAATACTGGCTTCATGTTCTGCTATCACAGGCTCCACTGCCAAAATATGATGTCGTGAGGAGGCCCAGAGGGATTCCTTTTGTTGCCCTGTGCCCAGCTCTGTGCTAAGCTATGCACAAGCGAGCTGACAAGTCGCTAATTAGTTTAGCCAGCATAGGGGTGACTGGAGGAGAGGCAGCAAATGGGGGGACTGCTCAGGCTCTGACCGTGAGCTGTTTCAGGAGGTTGACTGGACAGGGGAATAGCAGTGACAGGTGTTAGGCATGGTGTTTCAGTGGCTTTGGATTTTTGTCTTTCTTTGTCAATTGACACATGAATCGGGTAACAGGCCAAATCATCTGTGTGTTCC
This sequence comes from Lepidothrix coronata, assembly GCF_001604755.1. NCBI lineage: Eukaryota > Metazoa > Chordata > Aves > Passeriformes > Pipridae > Lepidothrix > Lepidothrix coronata. The sequence continues at coordinate 3,208,825 of NW_016690217.1, forward strand.
AGATACTCTTTAGAATGCACATTCTGTGCTGAAGCACTGAAATAGTTTTCCTTTAGGAAGCCAGTAGCTTTAATAGAAGTGATTATTTCTCATTATAATTTAATAACTATAACTTGATGAATTATATGTAGTTTATTAAATTACTCTTTTTGTTGGTACCTAAACACTTAATCAGTTATATCTAGTATTGTCACGTTTGTAAGAAGATACTCCTACTTCTTGATACTGGGCATTATCAAAATCCTGAGTACCCAGGATTTTGCCACCTGACAGAAATATAGCAATATAGATTCCTCTTTTTCTAAGGAATATAGCAGTATATGGTATAAGACCATGTGGAACCCTACATAAACTTTCATATCAGATGAGGACATCAGAGAGTAGAGCTCAGTGGTGCCTGAATAAGTATAAGATTAATTTTGCTTAGAGAAAATGAGGAGGGAGAAATCCCATTGTGACTATGGGTTGTACTTTTAATAGTACTGAAATACTGAGGACAGTGAACATTTCAATTTAGACAATAGCCCAAGGGCTTTTAAATAATATCTGAGGGGCACTGAATATATTGCAGAGATAGTGTAATAAGGACATAGTGCATGCATCATTTAGATGAGGCTTCATCATTTGGAGACGAAGGGAGGAGACTTGATTTTTTCCTGTGGGTTTTGTAATGATTCTTGTATTCCATGGGACACATGTGACATTCTTTTCTTGATAACCAGTGCAGAATTTGAGAGCTGTTAGTATTTACATTATTGCTTATCAATTACTTGAATGATTAGGGTTTTTTCCCTGTTATGTTTTTAATGAACAAGAATCTTTTTGCAAATGTTATGTCCTAGGTGGTAATCACCTGCTGTGTTTGAGGTTGCATTTCTTAGGTATGCTGCTATGGAATAGAGATTTGTAGCTTGAAAAACAAAGCAATGGGTTTGGAAAGAGAAAAAAGGAACCAGAGAAAAGAAAGGAGGAGGGAAAGACACTCTCAAAATCAATTACTGTGTCATGTCCTACTTTCTAAAGCTCTCTGGTAATGTCCTGTTTGGCATCAGGGATACCTAGCAAGTTCTGCAGTGGCCTCTTCAGCAAAGAAGCACGTCACTTGAACGCATTTCATTACTTGACAGAGTAACAGAGGGCAGGGGTATGTTCCCATTTGCTCTTGTGATTTTGAGCTGCTGAGGTCAGTACATCAGTTCCCTGAAAGTGGAACAAGCCTAAGAATCTTGGTAGCATGGGTTCTCCTCAGTTATTGCTTTTAAATAGGCAAATCACATTCTAATTAGCACCACAGTTGGAACAAAGTCCTATTTTTATTAGCCACTACAGAGTATTTCCTTATATATGTACCATGCAGTTACAGATGTGTTATGCATTATTTGTTTTTCTTTGTCCCAAAGGTACTGTTTGTTAATTATGATTTCTGAAGTTAGCAACCTGAGCAGTGCTATAGAATCATTGTGTACGAAAACATGAACAGGTAGCACTTGTCAATTTTATGTTAGGCCCAAAGAACTAGATATCTGCCTAGTGATGAGGATAATTGCCTCCCTGTAAAGGTGACAATATAACCCCATCCTTCCCCTGGAAAGGTGGTAGAAAAGATGTATTTAGAGTCAGCAGTAAAACAGAAATATAGGAGTGAAAGCTCTTGGTCTTAATCTGACATTTTCTTCAAAATCTGTAGCTACTATATGACCAAATACCATGACTGATTTTGTTGTATACTTCTCCTAAGAAACACATACTGTGTTACTTGAATTAGGATGCAGTGTTTAGTATTGCTTTGTAATACTCCCTTGGAAGAAAATATGGTACATAGTATTCTATCATGTCAATAAGAAATAAACCTTAGCTTCCTAGAAGGAGTATACTTTTGTTTAAAATGATATCTGATGAAGAACAAGCTAATCTATTGAGAAATAGAAGGGAATAAAACCTTAGTCTTTTTTTCAGAAATAATTAGATACTTAGGGACCTTTATGGGTTCCAGAAGTAAACCCGTGTGACCCTGTCCTATTTATTAAGACTGATGAACCTTGTTAGTGTGTTTACCATTTCCCTCTTGCATTACCACTGTTTTACAAGCTGTCTAAAAGTTTGAAGCTTTTATGCTTTGTATTTTTTAACATTTGAGTTATGTGATTCTTTCCATAAAATGTGTTGTTTGTGAGAACATCAGAAATTCTAAAGTACTTGATGGTTCTGGCTTCATCCATTATATAGGAGGGTTTTTTTGTAGTTGTGGTTTTTTTTGTTTGGTTTGGTTTTTGGGGGGGAGGTTTTTGTTTTGTTTTGCTTTGCTTTGTTTTTGTTTGTTTTCCACACATCTGTGTACATATGTAGTGAAATTTACAAAATCTTTGTGACTAATCTGGTAGGCTGACCTGCATACTGAAATTGTACCAGTGTTTGTTGCTGCTAATTATTCTGGGTAAACTTGTGGGAATAAGGCCTTTTCTTAATGACTTTGGGAAAGCAAAAGTTCCCTCTCAAGAATATTACTTACCTCATCTTTGTAACTTCACTTTAGGGTAAAACTTAGTGTTCTGCATAGAGGTGGTATCCACAAAACTGCTAGTTTAATTTTGTTCTTTGTTAATTTAAAGTGAGGAAGAAAGAAGGAAGGAGGGGACTCTATTTGGCACTACAGTGTAATAAAAACAACTGTGTAATGTGGCACAAGTGGGTTATTAGATATGACATAATGTGTAGCATTTCTATCATGGCATTATATATCTGTCAGGTTTCTGGCAGTCAGTTTTTTCTAAGCTTGAAATCCTTCTCATGTATTTTCAGTGGGTATCAGTTAAAATGTCCAGAAATCCCTCTGCAACCAATCACTGTTCCTTCCTCTAAATATCTGGCTTTAATTGATGGCTTGTTAAACTGAGTTAGGAAGCCACGGGGAGCTCAGCCTACACTGTTGTGGACACAGCCGTAACACAGAGGGGATGGATTTGGAAATATTTAGGCAGCATGGCTACATCTAGATAATTTTTTTATAATTAGAAATTTGTGTAGTTGAACACCTGACAAAATTTTAATTCCTCTTTTGTTCAGGAATGCATCCTGTACTGCATGTTTTGAAAATGTTTTAAAGACCTATTTTCTAATTACTGTTAAAGAAGAAACACATAATCAGCAGTTCTTTTTTTCTTATAATTGCACAGACATAGGTTTGAAAGCAGTTGAAACATGCAACAAACTCTGGTGGTGTGAAAGAAAAGAAATTTTCCTTCCATAAGGGGACATGTTTTTTTCCCAAAGGAAGTCACTCCTAGCCCCTGAAAAAAAAAAAATTATAAACGAAACAATAAATCCTTTAAAAATCTGTTACTGCTTTTGCATATTTTTCCTTAAGTAGCCTACATGTCAGCAAGTGTCTTCTTTAGATGCCCTATTAAATCACACACTGATATTCTTGGTGGTTTAAGTATTTCTGCAGTGTTATATAATACAGATATTTCAGTCAGCAAAAGTGATCTGGAAAAAGAAAGCATAATTCCATTTCAGCACAGGCTATTGGATTCCTTCCACGATGTACCTTACTTGTAATAGAATATACAAGAAATGTTGAAATACTGGGGTATTTTTCAACTTCCTGCCAGGGAATTTAGGGCCACACACTCCAAGTTTGAATAAACTAGTGAAATTTTACCCATAGAAAACTGCTGATGGCATTTTTTGGGTGAAAATGGAACACTGAAAGTCATAATCTTTGCATTCTGTTCAGCCACTCTGCAGTTTTGTGTTGCTGCAGGCTGTGCTACAGAATTCAGTAACATTCGCACTTGGAGTTATCAGTAACCAAAGCAGGTAAACGTCTGCAGTCTTGTTATTAGTTCCCCAGCTTTACAAAGCACTAATGTGGTTTCTTCCAGTTATTTCATGTGCCTCTGTGTATTGCTCTTGAGTGTTGAGAGCTTTTCTTTTACTAAAAGAAAACCCAAAATAACTTTTATTTATTTATTTGTTTATTTGTTTATTTATTTATTTATTTATTTATTTATTTATTTATATTAAGTGTATACATGTCAAAATCTGATAATTAGTTGTTTAAGTACCATGATATGAATTGTTCCTTGCAAATGTGGTAATACAAACCTTCTGAATTTCCAAGTGGTTGAACAGAAGAAATTGAGATTGAAAGAAAAAAGAAAAGAGCAATTTGAAGAGTAGGTACAAATGGACTTAATTTTGAAACAGAGGACTCTCAGAAGTGGGACTGCAGGACATGAGAGGGAGTGAGGAGGACTACAGTCAGCAAAAAAGCTCTGGGAGTTTGGGGGCGATCGTCTTTCCACAAAATTTCTCAGGAAATTTTTATTTCCAACAAATTACTTTCAACAAATGTAGCTTTGATGGTTGCAGGTGTTGCTGTGTGGAGCTGGCTGTCGTACCTTGTTACCAGCCCTGGTGCAGCAGTGGAGGTTGCAGAAGGCGCCCATGCACTGGGGACTCCTGGTTGCTTCCTTAGGCAGCCCAGATCTGCCTGTGCTGTGATTATGGGGGACAAAGTGTGGACCTTCTGATTCCTGGGGAAATGTTTCCATATGCCTCCATTCTCATGGTAACAAGGCAGTTTGTGAGGGCTGAGGTGTTCTGGGGCAACAATCAGTAAACTACTGCAACTGTTTGCTTGGGAAATATGTGCTGGGGCCCAAGGGTCAGTAGAATATAAAATAAAAAGCAAGTAGAGCAAAAGTGCTTCAAAAAATGCCTACCAAAAATTGTTTACAGGTTTTTTATTTGATCATGTGGTTTGCTCATGCAGTTCTTCATGCTCACTTTGAGGACTCTGCATCCAGTTTTTCTTTAATCATGTGTCTTACAGATTAAACAAAAATTATTCTTCTTATTTTTTTTTCACTTTGTTTGTTTTCTCTGACACGGTTTTACGTGCCCAGACATGGAAACACTCTGTAGTTGAAAAGAGGAGGGATTGGCCTAAAAGTCTGCAGCTAGCCTGTACTAATTTATTGAAAGCTCTTGATTTCTAATAAAGAAGTAGGAGGACAGAGTTGTAGGAATGCAAAGTTCTCTGAGCAAGTGCACAATTCCGCCAAGTTTTCTTCCAGCCATGAATTTCTTTTACCATTTGAATTTCTTGAATTCTGTTTGGTATATAATCAGTCATACAGCCCCAGGTTGTAGTACATTACTATTGACAGACCAAGAGATCTGTGCTTTGGGACTGGGAAAAACAAAAATTGTAGTTCCACCTCCAACAGAATTTTCCCAAAGTACATCTCATTTTGGGAGGAGGAGAGAATTTATAGTTAAAAGAATTTTCTTGCCATAAAGTGCAACATGAACTCCGATTAAGCAAATTACGATTTTTAGCTTTTTGTAAGGTCCTTAGCAAAAACATAAGGCAACATAGTTTGTTTTTCAGAGGAGCATGTGTAACAGCTAAACAGATTTACTGTGTTTTGTATGTCAGTGGAGACTTGCTCTCACTGTGAAGATTCTGGTTAGCTTGCCAATGTTACAGTTAAGGCTTTTCATCAGTCTTGCATTTGTATTACTTGGGTAGTTTTATTTCATAAATGCATATATCTCAGATAACTGATCAGGTTCATGTAACTGATCTGTATCTGTTTGTGATTCTACATTCTTTACCTCCCATATGAGTTGTACCTTTCTTGTGCAAATAAGCTGCCACCACTGCCTCTGCTTGATCTCTATACTACAGATGTTTCCAGTTAACTCTACTGTGACAGGCCAGGAGGATATAGTTACAGAGGTTGACATGTCCCAGAGTCCTTGGAGGCACTGTTGTGTTACCTGACGCATTCCTTGTGCTAACATCTTTTTGGAAAGCTTTCCTTATTATTACAGCTAACCAGTACCTCTGCATTTAATACAGAGAGTGTGAAGTGATAGCATATAAAAGTCAGCAAAGAGTGCAGGTTGATGAGGATGGAAGGTTTCAGTATCTGTTTGGTGGTTAGAGGCATTGATGCTGCCATTATGCCTGATTTCATTTTTTTTTCCACATTATTTTGCTTTGTACCAAAAATGCACTTAGGCCTCCTTTGCTATAGATAAGATCATAAGATTTCCCACCCTCTCTCTTCACCCAGTAATTTATCAAAGCTTCCTATCCCACAGAGAGGACTGTGACATTCTTTGTTTCTTTGAAGATCTACATTGGAAAGATCATTTGCAGCTGAACACTGGCATGCAAGTTACTATGGGCCAACTGCTTTGTACTGCACATTTTAAGTCTGATTCTGCTGTGTCCTGCACCTGTCCCCAAATAAGGTTTTCCTCAGACTGGGTCAGAGGACCATCAGTTGGAAAGTACTTGCATACACATGGGGAACCTCTCGTCCTATATAAGCATGACTGTTCCTTGGTTCTCTTTGTATTAGAGAATTTGTATTTGTATTCCTGGTGAACTTTGTATTAGAGGCACCTGGAAGAGGTGAGCAGTGTTGATGAGGAGGAATTGCACTTGGAGATGGCTGGATATCCTGAAAATATATGTAGCTCACTTCTTGATACTATCAGTAATGAAAAATAGGAGATACCTTTCCAATAAAGAAAGACTTACACTTTCATAGACTGGAAAATGAGAATTGCCTGTCTAATGAATTTAAGATTGGGAATCCCATTCTCTTAGATCTATCACTTGAGAATAAGAGTAATTATTTCCTATTGCTCTTCATGGAATACAGTTATAATTGCCTTAATGTAACAATGTTCACATTAACACTTAATTGTTAATGTCCTCCTAATTTGAGGAAATCATCACCTCTTCATATTTCATCACTAGAGAACATTCTTACATTGGAGGAGCATTTGGAATCACTGAACAAGGGAAGACTACATATGACATATCTTTTGCTGGGAAAGTATAATTTAGGTATATACCTTTTTTGTTCTCCTTGAAATTTGTTTCTATTGTCTTTTCATTAGTCAAACTTCCGTTAGAGGCTAAATATTGCACTGACAAAATTGTTTATTGCACAGAAATATGTAATGGTGTTCACTGGCAGAGAAGGGTGCAGTGGCTTCCTTTGTCTCATTTGTGCATTTTATCTTGTACTGAAAGACACATTAAGTAAGGATGGAAAAATTGCACAGAGGAACAGTCAAGCTGACAGTGGTGGCCTGCAGTTTTCCCATTCCAGATGACTGGACCTTGTTCCTTTGTACCAGACTCAAGTTCTTTATGAAAACAAACAATCCTTAGCAATAGATTTGACTGTCCACTGAACACCAACATTTTTGTATTCAGATGTACTGTAGAAACAGGGAATGGCCACAACATCTCTTCACTTGTCAAAACAAGCAAATACTTGCCTTGAAAGCATTGAAAGATTGCTATCTTCAGTCACTAAAACAGTTCGAAGTGGTAAGATCATCTCATCAACCTTAGCATGGTTCAAGTGCCTTTTTGTCTGGTGAGACTGAGAAGAGAGGTAAAAGTCTGTAAGTGAAATAGGTGCACATCAAAGGAACACACATTTAACACAGTCGACTATCTAAGTACAGTAGAGAGAATGTTCATGAAGATGGCAGTGGACCAGCATATTCCTCATGTTTTTTGTGCCAGTCTGTAGACTGTGCATTGCTGTTGTTTGAACCAACTAAGGTGGAAGTTTTGTGCCAAACCACCACCAAGTACAAATGTGTGACAACTTACCCAGTGTTTCCCTCTTCTATTCGCTATTTTTAAAGAAAATATAGTTTGAGTCTTCCTCTCTAGCGTGACAGAGGGCCATAGGAGGCTGGAAAGGTAAGTGAAAAGAAAGATAGGAGATTTCTTGACTGGAAAAACTTTCTTTCCCCTTCAAGTTGCCTTACCTATTGGCTTAAGAGGTTCCCTGAAGGGAGTCCCCTTCTGTTGTGTGGCTTCTTATTTCCTTCACTTGGAGGTTTTCCCATAACTGAGATGGGAAAACTGTGAAAGAAACAGAGCTTTCCGGGACAGGGTAGAACAAGAAAGAAAGAGAAAAATAGAGGAGAGGGGAAAACAAATGGTTAATATTCAGTCACATGGATTTTAGCATAGAATTTCAATTTAGATCTGTCAGAGCTGCTGATTCAAAGTTGGTTCCAAAAAACAAAATACATGTGTGTGCAAAAGGGAGGAGGAGAGGTTTTATTGTAGGACCCCAGGGAGCTCCTTGTAATGTAGGAGTGTGATAGTTGAATACTGGAATATTTCAAAAACACCTTTGGAAAGTGAGCCTACTCCTCTAAATAATGTTGATTGGCATGATTATGATTGTGGAATGTCTGTGAAAGGATTGCTTCTAGCATGAGCTGATACCTTATGAAGTAATTTGCTGACAAATGAGAAACTACAGAATTCATTTTCTTCTGTTCTCTTAGTAATGCAACCATTAGTTTGTTTTCTCATAAACACCTTCTCCCCTCTTTGTCTTGAAAGTGCATGAGGTACATGCTAAAAATGCTGTCATTAAAAGCAATTTTTTCCTTCTCTGCCTAAGAAAGATTGTTTAAAATGAAATATTTTTTTATGGTGTGTGTCTTGCCTGTTTAAATTTTTATTATAATTGTATTTTATTTGGTGATTAACTGGTTTTCAACTTTCAGGCTTTGGGAAAAAAACATTTTCAAGAGTTCTCCTACTTAAATAAATAAGCATCTGTGTTTTAATATTCCTTTAAATATCATTTGAGACAGATTTTATGTAGATATATTTGTTCCATCTAATCTGTGCTATCTGTGCACCTGATATGCATATTAGTTTTCTGTTTCAAGGCAAACACAACTGCAATTCTGCAGAGATCAGAAGAGAAATAGCAAAACACATCCTTCTGATCAAAAAGCCAGGCAAGGCAAATAATCCCATACCAACAACCTAGCAAGCCTGTTTCTTACAAAACACATATAAAAAGAGCTGAGAAGTAGATGATAACCACATGAGAGATGAAATGAGAATTTAAGTAATAGGCAACATACCTTTTGCTAGCTTCAGTCCTGTAGTAACATGTGCTTTTCTACTCTGTAGACTGGAAAAAAATCTGTAGCTGTAAAACAAGCGCTTATTTCTTTTCCTCCTAATTCTTTATGATTTGAGCTATTTGTGCTTTATGATTTTGTACTGTTGCATCTGCTGAAACACTCTGTTCTAACATCCATGCCAATTATAATTTGTGCTGGCTTCACAATTGTGTAGATGATTGTTACAGCAAGTACTAGAAGAATATGCTCTGTGTGCCCATGTGTGCAATATACCCTAACCAACCCAAAAGAGAAGTAATCCCCCCTAAGAAATGTTCAGAAATAAGTATCAGTTCATGCACATATTGGCTTTCTATATTTGAATAACACATCTAAATGGAATGTTGAGTCTTGGTTTGTCTGTGCCTAGGCTTGTTTGAAGCCCCTGACTAGATATTTATGAACTCTTTACCAATTAAGTGAGTCTGACCCGAGGTGCTCTACCATAACATGTGTAGGTATACATGTGGTTGCTTATTCACTCCCTCTCAACCTCTTTTCCTGGGCCCCAGTTACAATTTTGGAAGTGTTATTATAGTCACAAGATACATGATGTGTTCTGTGTGACTTTGTCCTGCTGATGGTGTAGGAGGTAGGGAGTGTAAAGAGCATGGCTATGCATTCCCTTCCCTGGAATCCAGGACTGTTTTGCCTTGACCTTGATCTGGTTTTTCTCTACATTCTTTGCTGTCCCCAAGCTGTGAGGCTGATGTGTTTGGACAAAATAATTTTGTTAAGTGTAAGTCCCTTAGAAAAATAGGAATAGAAATTGATGGGAACTCTACATGATTAAGTGTTCAGTGTTTTTTTCTGAGCCTATGATGAATTTACTTAGGAGCAAAGTCTAATAAGTATTTTGATTATCTGCTTCATACGCTTTCAACTGGAGTGGTCTGAATTCTCTCTCTAGTTACTATGACATGAGAACAGTTTGGCTTGGCCAACACGTTAAGCCATGTTTGCAGAAAGAATACATCAACGATTTTTCTTTGACAGAAGTTTTCTTTTCAGTTTTAAATAGCTATTATAAGAGAATCTTAAATCTGTTACATTTCACTCTCTTTAAAGAGGAGAAAGAAGCTGAAGAAGTTTTCAAGGGCATAGAAAGCGGCATAGAAAGAAGTGCCAGTTCATTTCTGAGTGTTTGTTAAGTCAGTGTAAGACTACATTAGCCTGTAGAAGAAATGCAAGCAGAAAAAGAGCTATATTTTTAAAAACTGAAAAGGCTCAACAATATTCCTGTGTTTAGGACAGGACTCATGTTGTCATCTGCTTTTCTTGTGCAAATACCATCCTGGTGGAAAGCAAAAATGGTCACCGAGGAAAACATGGGTTAGTTATGTTTGAGTCACAGGTATGTAAACCTTTTGGTGCTGTTTTGCCTACAGCTCCATGAATGAACATCAAAGACAAAACAAAAGAGTTTTACAGGTAACATCCCTCACTTAAGGGGACCATGAAATGCCACCCATCCCTTAAACAAAAGAGCGTGGATTGAGAAGCAGTAAACTGTTCTCCAGATGTTTATCTCTTCAGTTTATGATCCTTTTGTGTGTGAGGCAACTACCTTCCATGTATAGTATTTGATTTAATCCCAGGTTCTGTTGAAGAAAGTAATAATTGAGATATTGAGGAAAGAGGTTTATTTCAGCTGAAATTTGTTTCACTTTGTAGAGGAGATGCAACCTGGAGCAATTTTTTCTTTCCAAATTTAGGACAGTTGTGAGTGTGGTGCAAGTCTGAATTGTATTGCTCTATTATTTCAGTCAAGAACTGAAATTATGTGCCAGGCAGGCAATCGAAAGCTACAGCATTTTATTGGCAAAGCCAGGGCCAAAATACTTTGTGGTAACTTGCTTCAGTGCAGGAGTGCTACTTATTTGTCTCTCAGTGAAATTGTGTATAATAAATTTCCTCTTGATGCTCTATCAGCAAGTAATTGCTTTTACTGTATCTTAAAAGCTTTTCATACTTAAAGTTTTTCAGTGCTCTTTAAATTTATGTATTGCTTTGAGTAACTTTCCTTTACACTTAAATGCCCTCCTGCTTTCAGCTTTACTGAAAGTGAACCCTGCATAAGAAAACTATTTCTGCGCTTAGAAGAGATTTACCAGCTAAACACTTCATTCCAAGACATATGGCTCAATAACTGCATCCTTATACCTTTAAAACAGATAATGAGCCATGCACAGTTGCAGCATTTTCAGATGAAAGTCTCTCACTCTCTTTTCCTCTGGGTGTTGCTTCCCTCCCCCTTCCTCAAGAGGAAAGAGAAAATGGGATGTGGAGAGTTTTGTGGATTTCTATAAAATTATGTAAAACATATTGTGTGGGGAAACCTATCTATCTCTATCATTAATAGATGAATTCTGGTAAAAGTTTTCTCAGGCATATTCTCTAGATCTAGTCCTTCTATTGGTTACAGTTCCATTTTATATCAATATTACATTCTTACACTGCAGTGTTAAGCCCTAGTGATTTTATTTCTGAATGCTTTTTTAGAAAACGTATTTTTAGCTTAATCTATTTCCTTGCTACATAGTGATTTAAGAGGTATTCAATCCATTTCTGAAATTTTTGGCTGGCAAGAGGCTTTTGGGATTGTTCTGAGAAAGGTCGTGCAGTTAAAAGCAACAGTAAGTCTCAAAGTTACTGAAAGGGGACCACTCCTTAAGGGAAGCAATTCAATGTGAATACTTCCTTGTATTTGTTTAACAAAACTGGGGATTTTTTTTCAGGCACAGTGTTAGTGTCCAGCTGTTTTGAATGAACTTCTTAGGTTATGTTGGTTTTCAGTTTTCCTTTTCTTGAAGCTATCATGGTGGAACCAGAAGTTTTGCTGTTTTTGTAATGTGACCAGAGGCTACTCTAAACCTGCAAAAAAGACAGCTTTAAAAGCACAAGTGAGATTCATCAGAAAAATCAAAACTAAAAGTCTAGCCACCCAGGTGCTGATTTTTTTTCTTAATTATTTTATTTCTTAATCTGCAGCCAAGAAGCAGAGCTCTTGTGAAATCTTGTTTAAGATAGTGGTGGAATTCCCAGTGATATGAATGGAAATAGATTCAGACCTTCTGTATGAAATTGTTGTTTCTTATGCAGCATTGTGGGTGGCTTGCTTGGAACAAAGTTTGTAATTGAATTTACAGTGCTAACACCAGCTCATCAGTGGAGCAGATGTTTTATTTTCTGTTTATTTGCTACATTCCTCACTGCAAGACTATTTGCTTCAGCCAAAAGCTTATTATGTGCATCTAAAATGCTTGTGTCTTTTTCTGGTCAAATAACTGCATGCAGTTAAGATCTTCACCATGAAATACAATTATTATAGTTTCATTGATCACCTGATATACTCAACGCATAACAAGGCAAACCTAGAAGAAGAATGTTTTGAAAAATTGAAGGAGATAATTGATCAAGAGATTACAGTATGTAGAACATACTGGAATCTGTGTAGCCTGAAGCAGAAAATTCCTTCTTCATTTCTAACCTTTTTGCAAACCTCTAAGTATTTAGTGAGAAATTCAGAACTCAGTTTAGCTTTCTTTGAATCTACAGTATTGCCACTGAATAAGTTAGATGGTTATTTAAAGGTATTGCCTATATAAGATAATTGCCTTTTTGACAAATCAGCTAGATTAAATCAGTTGCTTTAAATTGATTGATTGTTACCATGGTCTTCTGCCTAAGAGGGCAGCCTGGATTCCATCATCACTTAATACACTTTTCAGTGGTAAGACACTTCTCAGCTACCTCATGGTTGAGGGGTTGGGTGGGATTGCCCAGATGCAGGCACGGCCAGAAGCAACTGGCATGGTCCTGGGATGTCCCCTGCTTTCTGAGAGGCTCTGACAGGTGCAGGAGGCAAATGGGGGAAACCTGTCTCCTGGTGTTGAAAGTGCATGGGTCACAGTTATCCAGTCAGTCAGTGCAATACCCTGGCTGTGCTGTGCTGAGCTGCAGGGTGGGGAGGCTGATAAGGAGCTGTGCTACCCCTGGGCCGTTACCCCCTTGGGTTGGGGATTTTTTTCTGGAGTTGAGAGGGAGAAGGGCTAGGCACTACTTAAAACCATGAGCTGCCAAGGGGCTGAAAGCTAGAAAAAAAGACACTTGTCCTGCATTCAAGTTTATCTAATGTGTCTAAGACCTGAGAGATTGATGTAATGCCTGCTGAGTGCCTCTGGAGCCAGTGTAGGGCTGACAAAACCATGCTAATGCATAGCTAGTGGGACTTTATGAACCCAAGTGGATATATTGAAGTAAAATAGCCTATGGTACATTGCCCAAGCTTTTCTATCACCCACAGATAGTATTTGCTTGCCTCTTACCTTAGGTAATTCGGACATTACAGTAGTCACACAATTCTACTGAACAGCTTGAATGGTTAGTCAGAGGAAAATACTGTGCATGACTATGTATAAGGACTACACCCTTGACTGAGAATGAATTGGTGTCCATTGTGGATAGGCTGTGATTTGGTCAGAATGAAATAATGCTGCCTACCATTCTCATTTTGAGTAATGACTTATCTGAGTTTAGAAATAGCTGTGAAGGATCTAGATAGCTGAAAATTTAAAGACTGAAGATATTCAGATGGATCTGCTGCTTATTCTGGAGTGTTTCATACCAATGAACAATCTCTTTCGGAAGAACTTGGATTTAGCTGGTAATAAAGATTACATTGGCAATATGGTCCCAGTTTTTCATTTGAAGTTTTCAGAGTTAATTGTAAGGGGAATATGATTCAATATAACTTCACATATGGTTTTCCCCAGGAAATAATTTCTTAAAATGCAAAGGGGGAGTACATCAAGAGTAGATGTTATTTTTGTATTTTTCTGTTGCTGAATTATATGTTACTCAGTCGACTTTTCAAAAAATCAGTTACATTGCTATTCTTTTTGTGTGACAGGCTGCAACTTAACCTCATTATTCATTCAACATGCCTATTTGATGTTACCAAATCTCTTTGTGCTCTATCCATTTTGCACTTAGGGGTAGTTTGCACACTCTTATGAGCAAAAATAGTCAGCTGGCAGTAGTAGAAGGCAGATCAAAAAATGGATGGAGTCCACAACCTCTTTCTTTGTGTCAGTGGGTCCTTCTTTCATCCACTTTGAGAGTTTTCCTTGTCTCATCAATATGTACAAAGCAGATGCTAAGTCAAAAAGCAGATGCACTCTTAGTTCTTTATAAATCAATCCTTTCACCATGTAACAGGCAGAAAGTTAAATGAGGGTAGGAAAAGGTCTCCATCTTGTCTGATTGGCAGAAAAGGCCCATACTTAGCTGTAATTGCTTATTGGGTGTAATTCTGTTCAAAGGCATCGATTTGGCAGGCCAGTCTTGCCAGAGCCCAGGCTACTGTATTTCTTGTGTTGCTGAGATGCAGTTTATAGCATGAATGAAAGAGCAGTATGTTGTTAGAAGCCTGGTAAATATCGATAAAAATTTAGAAGGTGTCACTTGCTGATGTAGTACACGTGTTTAGGAATTGGGGAATGCAAGCTCTGTTGATAATTTCATACTCTTAAACTGTTCCCTGAATTGTCTGTTGAACATTTTTTCACAAGTTGGAAGTAAGATGGCAACCTGAAAGGTCAGGATATGGAATCAGTCAGAAAAGCATGTCAGAATGACTGACTTCTGCAGTTATGTGAGTGCTGTTGGATGCAGGGCAGTTACTGTTCCTCTCTGCCTTGTCCCATTTGCTTTCCTTGTAAAAGACACAGGTGCACTCATTGACATTTGGCAGCTGATGCTATAAATGTGTCCACTGAGGGCAAATTCCAGTATATTCCTTCACTGGCAGTTGTCACCCACCTATTTGATGCATTTCTTCCCTGGAGTGAGCTTCGCCAGTCTCTCACTAAAAAGACAACATTTTTTCTTATTTTTTCTCCTCACTGGCTAATGAGACTTGCTCTCTGAAACTTTGTTTGATTTTATTTCTAGTTCTCAAATGTGCTAAACACACTGGGAATTAAATTACAAAGCTGATGTTACCTCATATTCTGCAAACTAGCTCCCTGAAGCATTTCATCACTGTGTACACTTGAGACTTTACAGTGTGCAGCAGGCCTGAAAAGTGCCTAAACAAAACACTATGCATTTAATAAAAACAAAGTAATAGTAATAAAATAGTAAAAGGGGAAAGAAACTCTTCAAGCCAGGTTTCTAGGCAGAACTGCCAAGTGCTGCATATCCCTAGTGACATGCATTTGGCAAACAGTCCTTGAGTCCTGATACAGTCAACAGGGAGGCCCAAGGATTCCCCTCCTATTCATCCAGCCCACCAAGCAGTGCTATTCTGCCGTGGATTCCAGACATCGAGCTAAAGCTACAGCCGGGGGTATCGAGGGGATGGAAGAGAGACGTGGAAGAGAAGGCTCCTGCCCTCTGGAGGGGTTGCTGGCTGTGAAGCAGTTAGGCAGCTGGAGGGGAGGTAAGCCCCAGGTATTGCTGCTACGGTGAAACACAGTGAAGAAGCAGGCACAGAGAAAGAGNAAAACTGAAAAGGCTCAACAATATTCCTGTGTTTAGGACAGGACACATGTTGTCATCTGCTTTTCTTGTGCAAATACCATCCTGGTGGAAAGCAAGAATGGTCACCGAGGAAAACATGGGTTAGTTATGTTTGAGTCACAGGTATGTAAACCTTTTGGTGCTGTTTTGCCTACAGCTCCATGAATGAACATCAAAGACAAAACAAAAGAGTTTTACAGGTAACATCCCTCACTTAAGGGGACCATGAAATGCCACCCATCCCTTAAACAAAAGAGCGTGGATTGAGAAGCAGTAAACTGTTCTCCAGATGTTTATCTCTTCAGTTTATGATCCTTTTGTGTGTGAGGCAACTACCTTCCATGTATAGTATTTGATTTAATCCCAGGTTCTGTTGAAGAAAGTAATAATTGAGATATTGAGGAAAGAGGTTTATTTCAGCTGAAATTTGTTTCACTTTGTAGAGGAGATGCAACCTGGAGCAATTTTTTCTTTCCAAATTTAGGACAGTTGTGAGTGTGGTGCAAGTCTGAATTGTATTGCTCTATTATTTCAGTCAAGAACTGAAATTATGTGCCAGGCAGGCAATCGAAAGCTACAGCATTTTATTGGCAAAGCCAGGGCCAAAATACTTTGTGGTAACTTGCTTCAGTGCAGGAGTGCTACTTATTTGTCTCTCAGTGAAATTGTGTATAATAAATTTCCTCTTGATGCTCTATCAGCAAGTAATTGCTTTTACTGTATCTTAAAAGCTTTTCATACTTAAAGTTTTTCAGTGCTCTTTAAATTTATGTATTGCTTTGAGTAACTTTCCTTTACACTTAAATGCCCTCCTGCTTTCAGCTTTACTGAAAGTGAACCCTGCATAAGAAAACTATTTCTGCGCTTAGAAGAGATTTACCAGCTAAACACTTCATTCCAAGACATATGGCTCAATAACTGCATCCTTATACCTTTAAAACAGATAATGAGCCATGCACAGTTGCAGCATTTTCAGATGAAAGTCTCTCACTCTCTTTTCCTCTGGGTGTTGCTTCCCTCCCCCTTCCTCAAGAGGAAAGAGAAAATGGGATGTGGAGAGTTTTGTGGATTTCTATAAAATTATGTAAAACATATTGTGTGGGGAAACCTATCTATCTCTATCATTAATAGATGAATTCTGGTAAAAGTTTTCTCAGGCATATTCTCTAGATCTAGTCCTTCTATTGGTTACAGTTCCATTTTATATCAATATTACATTCTTACACTGCAGTGTTAAGCCCTAGTGATTTTATTTCTGAATGCTTTTTTAGAAAACGTATTTTTAGCTTAATCTATTTCCTTGCTACATAGTGATTTAAGAGGTATTCAATCCATTTCTGAAATTTTTGGCTGGCAAGAGGCTTTTGGGATTGTTCTGAGAAAGGTCGTGCAGTTAAAAGCAACAGTAAGTCTCAAAGTTACTGAAAGGGGACCACTCCTTAAGGGAAGCAATTCAATGTGAATACTTCCTTGTATTTGTTTAACAAAACTGGGGATTTTTTTTCAGGCACAGTGTTAGTGTCCAGCTGTTTTGAATGAACTTCTTAGGTTATGTTGGTTTTCAGTTTTCCTTTTCTTGAAGCTATCATGGTGGAACCAGAAGTTTTGCTGTTTTTGTAATGTGACCAGAGGCTACTCTAAACCTGCAAAAAAGACAGCTTTAAAAGCACAAGTGAGATTCATCAGAAAAATCAAAACTAAAAGTCTAGCCACCCAGGTGCTGATTTTTTTTCTTAATTATTTTATTTCTTAATCTGCAGCCAAGAAGCAGAGCTCTTGTGAAATCTTGTTTAAGATAGTGGTGGAATTCCCAGTGATATGAATGGAAATAGATTCAGACCTTCTGTATGAAATTGTTGTTTCTTATGCAGCATTGTGGGTGGCTTGCTTGGAACAAAGTTTGTAATTGAATTTACAGTGCTAACACCAGCTCATCAGTGGAGCAGATGTTTTATTTTCTGTTTATTTGCTACATTCCTCACTGCAAGACTATTTGCTTCAGCCAAAAGCTTATTATGTGCATCTAAAATGCTTGTGTCTTTTTCTGGTCAAATAACTGCATGCAGTTAAGATCTTCACCATGAAATACAATTATTATAGTTTCATTGATCACCTGATATACTCAACGCATAACAAGGCAAACCTAGAAGAAGAATGTTTTGAAAAATTGAAGGAGATAATTGATCAAGAGATTACAGTATGTAGAACATACTGGAATCTGTGTAGCCTGAAGCAGAAAATTCCTTCTTCATTTCTAACCTTTTTGCAAACCTCTAAGTATTTAGTGAGAAATTCAGAACTCAGTTTAGCTTTCTTTGAATCTACAGTATTGCCACTGAATAAGTTAGATGGTTATTTAAAGGTATTGCCTATATAAGATAATTGCCTTTTTGACAAATCAGCTAGATTAAATCAGTTGCTTTAAATTGATTGATTGTTACCATGGTCTTCTGCCTAAGAGGGCAGCCTGGATTCCATCATCACTTAATACACTTTTCAGTGGTAAGACACTTCTCAGCTACCTCATGGTTGAGGGGTTGGGTGGGATTGCCCAGATGCAGGCACGGCCAGAAGCAACTGGCATGGTCCTGGGATGTCCCCTGCTTTCTGAGAGGCTCTGACAGGTGCAGGAGGCAAATGGGGGAAACCTGTCTCCTGGTGTTGAAAGTGCATGGGTCACAGTTATCCAGTCAGTCAGTGCAATACCCTGGCTGTGCTGTGCTGAGCTGCAGGGTGGGGAGGCTGATAAGGAGCTGTGCTACCCCTGGGCCGTTACCCCCTTGGGTTGGGGATTTTTTTCTGGAGTCGAGAGGGAGAAGGGCTAGGCACTACTTAAAACCATGAGCTGCCAAGGGGCTGAAAGCTAGAAAAAAAGACACTTGTCCTGCATTCAAGTTTATCTAATGTGTCTAAGACCTGAGAGATTGATGTAATGCCTGCTGAGTGCCTCTGGAGCCAGTGTAGGGCTGACAAAACCATGCTAATGCATAGCTAGTGGGACTTTATGAACCCAAGTGGATATATTGAAGTAAAATAGCCTATGGTACATTGCCCAAGCTTTTCTATCACCCACAGATAGTATTTGCTTGCCTCTTACCTTAGGTAATTCGGACATTACAGTAGTCACACAATTCTACTGAACAGCTTGAATGGTTAGTCAGAGGAAAATACTGTCCATGACTATGTATAAGGACTACACCCTTGACTGAGAATGAATTGGTGTCCATTGTGGATAGGCTGTGATTTGGTCAGAATGAAATAATGCTGCCTACCATTCTCATTTTGAGTAATGACTTATCTGAGTTTAGAAATAGCTGTGAAGGATCTAGATAGCTGAAAATTTAAAGACTGAAGATATTCAGATGGATCTGCTGCTTATTCTGGAGTGTTTCATACCAATGAACAATCTCTTTCGGAAGAACTTGGATTTAGCTGGTAATAAAGATTACATTGGCAATATGGTCCCAGTTTTTCATTTGAAGTTTTCAGAGTTAATTGTAAGGGGAATATGATTCAATATAACTTCACATATGGTTTTCCCCAGGAAATAATTTCTTAAAATGCAAAGGGGGAGTACATCAAGAGTAGATGTTATTTTTGTATTTTTCTGTTGCTGAATTATATGTTACTCAGTCGACTTTTCAAAAAATCAGTTACATTGCTATTCTTTTTGTGTGACAGGCTGCAACTTAACCTCATTATTCATTCAACATGCCTATTTGATGTTACCAAATCTCTTTGTGCTCTATCCATTTTGCACTTAGGGGTAGTTTGCACACTCTTATGAGCAAAAATAGTCAGCTGGCAGTAGTAGAAGGCAGATCAAAAAATGGATGGAGTCCACAACCTCTTTCTTTGTGTCAGTGGGTCCTTCTTTCATCCACTTTGAGAGTTTTCCTTGTCTCATCAATATGTACAAAGCAGATGCTAAGTCAAAAAGCAGATGCACTCTTAGTTCTTTATAAATCAATCCTTTCACCATGTAACAGGCAGAAAGTTAAATGAGGGTAGGAAAAGGTCTCCATCTTGTCTGATTGGCAGAAAAGGCCCATACTTAGCTGTAATTGCTTATTGGGTGTAATTCTGTTCAAAGGCATCGATTTGGCAGGCCAGTCTTGCCAGAGCCCAGGCTACTGTATTTCTTGTGTTGCTGAGATGCAGTTTATAGCATGAATGAAAGAGCAGTATGTTGTTAGAAGCCTGGTAAATATCGATAAAAATTTAGAAGGTGTCACTTGCTGATGTAGTACACGTGTTTAGGAATTGGGGAATGCAAGCTCTGTTGATAATTTCATACTCTTAAACTGTTCCCTGAATTGTCTGTTGAACATTTTTTCACAAGTTGGAAGTAAGATGGCAACCTGAAAGGTCAGGATATGGAATCAGTCAGAAAAGCATGTCAGAATGACTGACTTCTGCAGTTATGTGAGTGCTGTTGGATGCAGGGCAGTTACTGTTCCTCTCTGCCTTGTCCCATTTGCTTTCCTTGTAAAAGACACAGGTGCACTCATTGACATTTGGCAGCTGATGCTATAAATGTGTCCACTGAGGGCAAATTCCAGTATATTCCTTCACTGGCAGTTGTCACCCACCTATTTGATGCATTTCTTCCCTGGAGTGAGCTTCGCCAGTCTCTCACTAAAAAGACAACATTTTTTCTTATTTTTTCTCCTCACTGGCTAATGAGACTTGCTCTCTGAAACTTTGTTTGATTTTATTTCTAGTTCTCAAATGTGCTAAACACACTGGGAATTAAATTACAAAGCTGATGTTACCTCATATTCTGCAAACTAGCTCCCTGAAGCATTTCATCACTGTGTACACTTGAGACTTTACAGTGTGCAGCAGGCCTGAAAAGTGCCTAAACAAAACACTATGCATTTAATAAAAACAAAGTAATAGTAATAAAATAGTAAAAGGGGAAAGAAACTCTTCAAGCCAGGTTTCTAGGCAGAACTGCCAAGTGCTGCATATCCCTAGTGACATGCATTTGGCAAACAGTCCTTGAGTCCTGATACAGTCAACAGGGAGGCCCAAGGATTCCCCTCCTATTCATCCAGCCCACCAAGCAGTGCTATTCTGCCGTGGATTCCAGACATCGAGCTAAAGCTACAGCCGGGGGTATCGAGGGGATGGAAGAGAGACGTGGAAGAGAAGGCTCCTGCCCTCTGGAGGGGTTGCTGGCTGTGAAGCAGTTAGGCAGCTGGAGGGGAGGTAAGCCCCAGGTATTGCTGCTACGGTGAAACACAGTGAAGAAGCAGGCACAGAGAAAGAGAAAGAGGAGGATTCTTTGGACTCCTTTTGGTCTCTGAGCCCTTGCCCAGCTGAAACCGATCTCTCTGACAGCAAGTTCTAGTTCTCTGTTAATAAAATCTTATGCTATGTCTTCTCCTTCCTTTTGTGTATTAGGTTCGCACACTAATATGGATGCTGAATGTTAGTTTGTTGTTTCTTGTATTATGTTCTCACCCACATTCTCAATTTATATGAGGGGACTCCTGCCTCTTGTGAAAGAAACTGACTTCAGTTATGTTTGGTTCCTGAAATATCTGTTTATAATTTATTGAAAGAGGAAGAAAATCAAATTGTGGTTCACTGAGTTCTATTTTTCAACTGTTTTTCTTTGCATGAAAATAATAATTAAAAATCATATTCAAGCAGTATTCATAAAGCCATGTTCAAATTCATTGAGTGGTTTTAAGGAAGACAGTTACAAAAGGTGAAATAATAATTTCAGCACTTAAAAAAAATAAATTTTAAGAATTAAATTATGAGGGTTAAATGTTTCCCCTGTCCCAAACCCAAAAGTTACTTGCGCAGCAGTAATGCTTATATGTTTATTCAACAGCTAGTTCCTTCTAGCTGATTCCTGGGATGACTGCTTCAGCAAGGAAATGGCCTTGTGTAAGTGTCTATATCTTCTGACTGTATGAAGAGATTTGGGTGAAGTTCAGGTGGCAGAAGCTACTCCTGATGTTGGCAAGTCTCCTGCCTGTGCGGCTGCTCAAATTTCATTGCAGAAAACAGAACTGAGTGTTGAAATTGCAGGAATAGAAGATAAATTTGGAAGTTGGATGTACTACTCCTCTCATCTTCCTAATTGGGTATTTATATGTCCCCATAGTATCCAAATGACTCAGTGGTCAGTGGTTATTTTCCCACAACAGTGAAATACTGCTGTTTTTACCAAGGAAAACCTGAGGCAGGGTTGCACACAGGAAATCTGTTATGTGGCCAACACTAGACCATATTTGTTCAGATCCCTTATCTACTGCTTGATACCTTGTCCTCTCTCATGGAGACTATCTACCTGCCTCTTTGTTGCCAGCCATAATGGACAAAGAAATAAGGTGGATAGTCAAAGTAGGGTCTAACTTCATGTATTTATTAATGCATTCTGCTCCTTCAGTGTCTCAAAATGCCTTGATGAGCTTCTTTCTCTTTATGTCAAAACTGTGCAGAAATTATTTTCTTTGCAGGAGAAAATGGGATAACAGGGATCCCCTGCAGTAACAATCTTATTGTTCTGGGACACTTTGTGCTCATCAGGTGATGGGTCTCACTCAGAATAATATGTGGTCAGGTACCAAGTGGCTGAGAGGTGCAGCCCTCTGTGCATTCAAGATCCTGCTGAGTAGTCTGTAGGTGTGGGGAAAGGCTTCTTAGTACTTTCTCAGTTGGTAAGTTAGAGGGGCAGAGCCTTAAAAGCTGTCTTCTGTCACTTGCCCTTCCTGCTGTGTTTAAGTCAAATGAGGTCTGGTCTGTAGAATGTCATCTGGATGGAAAATAACAGACTTGACTTGTCAAAGCCCTAGACCAAAGCAGTGAAGAGTGTAGAACTGTTGTCTCTATCCTAAGATTACGACATGGTATTTTACAGCCCATAGCTGTGAATAGCGAAACAGTAGAACTCCACACAGGTATTCTACTGACTGTCAATAAAAATGTTTTGATGCTGATCTGCAAAGTCCGTCAGAGCAGGCTGGAAACAAAAACGTGAGCAGTTTTGTAGATGCTGGCCCTGCTGGCCAAATCCAAACCATCTCTGCAGAACATTTTTTGGTAATGTAAATCTAAGGCTTACTGACAGGGAGGATTTAGAGTTCAAAATCCCAAGTTGTTTCTTGAAGTTGTAATAAGTCAGTGAGTAAGGCAACTCTTCCACACTGACCCTTGTGTGAGACTACTTGTGGGTCATCAGTGGTTTGGTTAAGCTCATAGGAACATTTGTTTACTCTGAGATTTTTACTGTTTGTACCAAGAGGATGTTTAAATTTTCTGCAGTTTTAATGGGTACTGAAAAGTCTGGGATGTGTCTTTTGGCTGAAACTGAGATTGAGCACATGCTTCTACAACTACAAACCTTGAAAGTAGTGCAACTTCGTGCTCTACTTGTTCAGACAAACCTTTCCTGGCTACATGGCAGGAAGAGCAGCTGGCTCTTCTATCTCTTGTATTGCTGTGTAGTCCTACTACTGTACAGTGCTTCTTTTCGTAAGAGCTTCACCAGCATGTCTGTGGAGACTGTGAACCAGGTGACAGACAGAGGAGCAGATCCAATAATCTGACAGTGGCGAGGCTTTGTAGTAGCATAGGCAGTGCCCTTGACTTACACTATTGATCACACCCATGTAAACCATCAGGCATCAGCAAAGTTAATAAGTGAAAAGAGTAATGCAATCATAAGTTGATTTTATTAGCTATTGGTTCTAATTACAGTATTGTTTAGTGGCTTACTGGATATCATATCAGAAGAATAGTTGTAGTTATATATATATATATATTATATATATATATGTATATGTGTATATATATATATATATATATATATAGGTTTACCCTAAGGTAAGGTGTAGGAGGTCCATGTGTGTATATATGCATTAAAAATGGACTGAAAATCCTGCTTGCAAAACAGAATTGTGCCGGTGAAACTTACAAGCCGAAGAGTCAAAAGTGGAGGTTCTGCTTCAGTAAGTCAGGGTTGTCATACATTACGGGAGCTGGAATGCCAATGTTAACTGAACCAAAATGTTGGTTTTACAGTTCATTAGCAGTCTTGGTGAAATGAGCAGCTCACACTAAGCCAACTGAAAAAGTTTCTGTCTCTGGAATACTTTGAGCCTCAA
Organism: Lepidothrix coronata; assembly: GCF_001604755.1. NCBI lineage: Eukaryota > Metazoa > Chordata > Aves > Passeriformes > Pipridae > Lepidothrix > Lepidothrix coronata. The sequence goes on from NW_016690217.1 coordinate 3,232,461, forward strand.
CTACAGTGTTGAGGAGAGACAGCTGGAGGGAGCTCAGTTTGGGGAAAAACATGTTTTCTCTTTCAGTCCTTGCACAGTGTTCTGAGAGCTGGGGACAGTTATCATTTCAAGAAAATTTCTATTTGGCAAAGACGTATGGTCTCCTGACACGTAGAGGATTATAAACTAGGCCTGCAGTAAGCTCTTTCACACATTTACTCATTCCTTATTTGGTTAAATTATTTCCGGCAACACACTTGGCAGCTGTAAATGTAAAAGGGTTCTGCACATCTCCCCTTATACAGGACCCATTAGCAACATGAGTGGGGCTGGGCGTAGATACACACAACTAGCTGATTCTTGCTTATCCTGACAAGAAGAATGTAAAAAATGTGCTGGCTTTCAAGGGTCAGAGGCTAAAATATGGATGTGTTTATTGCATATTTTGGTTGTACTTTTAATAGACAGTTTGACACATTCTTTCGGTGAACTTTCTGGAAGACAGATAGCTCAAAATGGGCACAGGAGAAATAGCTGCTATCAGGATTCCCATACGTGTATAATTATCTTTAGGTGTCAAGTGTACTTAGTGACTGTTGATTTTAATTTTTTTGCTGTTCAGACATTTATACCTTGTTGTCGATGACATATTTAGTTTTATTAATGTGGACATTCTTAAAGGGAGGATGTGAAAGATCAGATGTTTCAGACTTTGCTTTCCCTTATGAAATGGCTCATATTTCATTGTAGATAATTGTTTTGAAGACATGCTTTTGGGTCTCCTTTTTCAGTCAACCATGTGGAGGGATGCCTACATCTTCTTGCATAACTGAAACACTGAAAGCTACTCTTAAGGCTTTCATTCTATGTGTATGAAGGCTGGATCATTATGAAAAGCTGTTTTGCGCTCCTTTGTTCCTTTGCTTTTTAGCTTTTTCTGTGTGATATGCTTAACTGTTTTGGAAGTAATTAAGTCAGCTAATCTACCAGGGTGCAAAAATGGTGACAACATGCGCATCTTAAAATTACTAGCCTATACCTGTTACTTTGCATTCAAATAAATATTCCCCTTTTTTTTTTTACAGCAGTAAGCAACTAGTGGAAGGATAAAATTATTGTAGTCATAAACCAAAAGTTTCAGAATAAAGAAGAGAGCAGTATTGAGAAAGCGTAGTATGATAGCTGTTTTGAATATGTCTGGCTTGAAGTTTTCCTGATGACTGTGAATGTGAATCGTGTATTTTTAAAAATGGTAGAGATGATGTGGTCAATTAGAGAAAGAAAAACGGGTGTTTTATTGTGGATTGACATATTTAGATAAAACATAAACAACACTAAAAAGAAATTAAAATAAATTTTGTGTCATGTGCAGCCAGCTCTTAATAATTTAATAAAACATTAGATAACCTTTGACTGGTCCAGTTACTGCTGGAATTGTACAGCTCTTGTTTTGCAGTCACAAAGTGTGACTGGTTCTCCATATCCAAGAAAAAATGGAGGTCAGCATTTTTTTAGGCTATGTGAATGCCATCTCAACATGACAAAGGAGAGTGTTCAAGCTAATTACAAAGGGAATTGTTGGCTTTGTTCATATAGGAACCCCTTTAATATTTGAAAGAGTGGTTTAATGACATGATCTGGCATTCATTCTGCAGTGCACCATCATCGGACAAAAAAAAAAAGCCCTCAAGTTGGCATTTTAGCCTAAGGGCTGCTGAGAGCTGATTATTTTTCTAATCAGAACCATCACAATCAAGGCAGACAATTAGCTAGGTTAGGTCTCTGCTGATTTCCCCTGTGGCCCTAAGCATCATATGGCCTTGAGCACTCTTGAATCCTATCAACAAGTATTTGAGTAATACCTGTTTTGCTCCACCTGTTGTCATTAAGACCCTCTTTCCTTCTGTTGGAGTGCTCGGTTGTGTTCATGCTCTATTTATATTACTCTGATTCTGGAAGGCATGAGCTGTCGTTCAAAAGAGAAAGCTTACTAACCTAGGCAATAAATAGAGCTTAAGTTCCTAGTGTGTAGCATGAAATTGTAGACATTATATTGGTATACCATGCATATGTTTTTGAGTGTGTACCTAATTCTGTATTTTTATCAGTAACACTTATTTTCATACATAAACACATATATTTTAAGCAGTCAGCTATGTAATCAAATATACAACTTGGGGGTGTCATGTGGTGAGCCTTTGTATTTGTAAATGGCAATGTGCTCCTTCTACCTGAAGCCTGCTTCAGTCATTAATTCTGGCTTTCCCATATTATTTTTGCACTCAGCTGATGTTGTTCTGCTTTGATGCCGTTCTGCTTTGCTGGAGTTTATCTGCCCAAGTGGTCTACTTGATATCTAAATTATTACTGTTAATGTAAATTTCTTAATATTTCTGTAGCATAAAAAGTAGTATAGAATAGCAAAAAAGTTGTTTTTTTTTTTTCCAGAATATGAATTCCTTCAGTTAATAATGAATATAAGAATTCCATCTTGGGACAGTCTGGGAGTTTTACACCAAATTTGTCTGTTCTTAAAAGTAATTATGTCAAGATGATTCTTTTTCTGTATTTGTTGATGGAAGAACTCAGCTTAAGTGGCTGTTTTGTAGCTATGTGATCTCGCTACCACTGCAGTTTAATAAAATTTTGGGAACAGAAGCTGGTTTTTGTAGTGTTAGCAAAATGAAGATTCTTAAGTTTTCTATACCTTGAAGAACTTAAATAACAATGTTCAGCAGATAAAATAATTCAGTTTTAAGGGTATAGAAATGAGAGAAACAATGTTTAGGCAATCAACCCCAACATATTAAGAAGTCATCTTCTCTGTTGTGCTGCACTGGGAAATGATCTCTATAAGTTGAGAAGTTTAAAATAATTGATTTTGAAAGGAAGAACAGGTTTCAATTAGCCTTAACACAAGTTTAGTAATTTGTAATGCATTAAGAACAGTGGCTATTCCATACCCCATGTGTTATGAGCACACACACATTTGAACACATTTTGTGTTTCTATGCAACACACAGATACATAACTGGTGCTAAACAGTGGAATCAATAGTCTTTTTAGTCTTTTGCTGTCTGGATATTTAATGAAGAACATTGTCTTAGCACATAGAACTGAGAAAATTACATGGGTGAAGTGAATTAAGCTTTAATGTTTGAACACACGTGAATCACGTGCTGCCACTACATTCAGATTAGTGGTAAAATCAATGGTGGTGTCTTGATAAAGTCTCAGGTCGTTTTTTATCTTGCTTAGTGTGGATATAGTGGTGGTAATGTCATGATCTTCTGGATCAAAGAACCATATTTAAAATGCCAATAAGAACTTTTTTTTTTTTTTGGGCGCTGTAAAATGTGCCAACTGATTAAAGTAAAAGCTTTTTAACCCTTTCCCTCTGTGGATTAAGAGTCAAGTATTGACCACTAAGATATCTGTAGTTCAGTTTTCTGGAGACAGAATAATTAAATGAGAGGCATAAGAGGAATTGCTGTAATAATATTGGTAATGAATGATTCTCAGTATGAAGTTATTCATTATCATGTTTCATATCATAAAATGCTGTATTCACACATTCTCCTTTGGCTGAGGTAGTTTTCCTCTGACATCAGCATAATAATGAATAATTTTACATTTAGTCCATGCAGTTTCACTGCTTTGTTGAGTGCTTTCTGCGCAGTTAGGCCTCATATCAGGAAAGTATTTAACCATTTACCTTAATCCTTTGGTTTAATATGTGCTTAGATCTAAAGCATCAGTTTAATTGCTGTCTTGAACAGAGCTCCTTATTAGAACAGAGGGCCTTAATAGTCACATGTCTGTAGTCTTTTAGGAACTTTGGAGCTGCAGTGTCAGGGTGTGTTTTTTACATCAGTCATAGCTATGATTTAAATAATAAATATTCATGCATTGTTACTCAGACCATTCTGTAATCTAGCAAAGTATCTAGCATATATTTAAGGGCATTTAAATGCCAGAGTTAAAAAATGCCAAGGTGTGAGTAAGGGAGAAGATGTACTAAAAAGCTGAGAGAGCTTGATCATTAACAGAACTAGTTTATAAACAGAGGCAAAATGGCTGATGAAATGGAAAAAATAGTTAAATAGCTTGATTCAGCAACTCAGCAAAAACAATATCATGGTTTAGCAAAAGGCACTAATATTCTGTTGGCTTATTTCTTTCTGTAATTCAAGGAACTTTTAACCTTTTTCAAAGGATTTGGAAGGTTCAGGCTGCTTTGTTTCTTTTATGTAAAAGCTAAAGTAGATAGATGCATTACTATACTTAAGTTAGAGTCTTAATAAATTAAAACTTATTTATAGTGTATTTTAAACCATGATTTTTATTTAATTAGACATATTTAATGTACAAAATAATTAAAGATTGTTTTTTTCCCCCACTTAATTGATGAAGGGAAGAAGAAGGAAACAAAAGCAAATGACCCCCATCTGCAGCATGTTGTTTGCCAGTTTGGTGAACTCCAAAGCCTTAAATTGCGCTTTGCTCCTGGGAGCTTGGAAGGCATAATTTAGGAGATGATTTTTCATTTGAGAGTAGGAAGTGGGGTTCTCTACAGATGTTTCTTGCCATGTGGTAGGAAAAAACAGATGTAAACCAAGTTTGGTTATGTTTGCTTCGCTGTAAACATTCTTACACCAAACACATCTTTGGGCATAGATAACCTCTCAGCAATCTTATAGAGAGAATTTGAGCAATATAAGAGTGTCCCTAAAGAAATGGATTATGAATCCTTAAGCACATCTAAAAGCACAGGACAAGCTGGACAATAAAAGTCTTAGGATGTCTTTGATTTTTCAGTTGCAGTATTTTTGTTATGAGTTGTACAAGATGAAAGGACAAATATTAAGGTCTGAATTCCCTTTCAGTAAATCATCAAAATGTAAGTAGCTACTTACATTGGAGACAGTAGAAAACTAAGCAACCTTCATTTGTCTAGGCTTTTTTTTTATGTGGAAGACTCCTTGGAGAGCTGGTGAGATGCATTTAAACAGAGATTTTAATATATTCTTATGTTATTGTGATTAAAATTAGAATCTGGATGATCTGGGATAATGGAAATCAAGATTTACATTTTCTCCAATGAATAAATTTGTCCTTAAAAAGAATCTTGTCTCTCAAGAGTTGATAAGGTGCACTCTTGCCTTTTACTGTTGCAGGTAGCAAAGGTGAAAATGTTCAATTGATAATCATTTGAGGACTTCTGCATTTGGTTAGGCACTTGTGTTGTTATCACTTTTCAAGTGCTTCTAGTGTAGCATCATAGATTCTGTGTTACTTTCTTTGCTATGAAAATCATGGTATAATTGGAATGTCTGGTAGAAATTGTCAGTTGTCAGGCCCAGAAATGCAGGGGAGCAGTACTTTTCCGTTTGGCAACCCAACTGTACCACTCAGTGTCCACAGACCATAGTGCTCTACATTCCAATAGTTTCCAGGTTTTCAAAAAATGGTCAGACCAATTGATTAAGAAAAATCAATAATTCTTACTAAGCACAAAGAGCCCAAATCTCTTGATTATGCAAAAGATTGGTGGCTGTTGTGAGAACATGCTGTGGAGGTATGACTTATTATTTAATGTATTCTAGATGTCTTAGGTTGGCCAGTGTGGGAGGAATATTTTGTTGGTCTTGATGGGAGTTTGCTCTGGCCCAGGATGACTGCTCTCTTGCTTTTCACTTTGAGCGCTGTAACTGAGATTTTGTCCACACAATTGGTCTAAATTGTATAAGCTGTTTAGCCTCAGATTTTGTGGTTATGCCCCACTTATCTGCTTAAGCTATGAACACTTAATTCTTGAGTTTTAGGGTTGTTTCTTTAATGCTAAACTAGTGTTTAAGAGTAAAAACGAAATGAAGAAATAGTTTGTATGCTCAGTAGTTAATTTATAACATCTGAGGAAGGATGTAAAAGCTTCCCAATACACAGTAATGGTTCATGCCACCTGTGCACTCCCTTTGTCACACCTGCCTTCTGGTGCCCTTATAAGTAGGAAGAAGAAGGGAGGGCAGTGGAAGAAATCATTGGTTTAATTTGCTTGTGATATTCTCTGCTTCTTATCCTGAACTTTGTCTCTACGTTGAAAAATAGTTACTATGTTTTATGCAGGCAAGATCATAATTCAGTTGTGCATGTAGCGATTTCACTACAGGTTGAACATTAGAATTCGTTTAAGATTAATTTGGAAATACTTTTAAGAAAACTTGCAAAAGGGAAATTAGAGGAATAGCTTCAGTTTTACCTCAGAAATTTCTGGTTGATCTGAGAGTAGTGCATTTTTTTCTATTTTCTCCCATGTGAGTAACTTTCACATATATATAAAAGTAAATGAGCAGGTTTTGCAACTTTAACAATTCAAGTTTCGGTTTTACATATTGAAAAACTCTTTCAGTCACTCTTGAAGGAATAAGAATTCCACAACTCCATTATAGGAACAATGTTATGGGAGCTTCATAATTTGAAAAAGAATGGGAGGAATAATACAAAAGCTGCATTGAGTTCCATGGTTTGTCAGTCTCATTCAGTTAAAAAAAAAATTGTTGTCCATCAGATCATAATCTTTGCAATTTCTTAGGTGTTTTAAAGATTAATTGGCATTTTATAGTGCAGACTTTTTACATGCTATTTGTAAACAGAGAAACTGATTTGGATCAGGACCTGTCTTATTCATATGATATACAAACCCTAAGAAAAATGTCTCTAGGTGAAAAATTGTTTTAAGTCCTATTTTCAGAGACAGTGTGTATCAAGATTAAACCTGATGGAAAATTCTATACTCCATATGCTGATAAGTCTTTAGAATAAATTACTTCTAGGAATGAAAAGAAAAAATTTCTACCATTAATAATAGTTGTGCTACTGTTGCTCCTGTAATTTGAAACTGCAGTTGTTCTTCTTTTCCTGGTTTGCCTAGCATAAGAGAGAGACTAATAAAGAAGGGTAACAGGAAAAAGGATAAATGATTAGATTTCTCCATAGAACTTTCTCTAAAATGCCATTTCCATGTCAAGAAAGAAAATACTTTTCCTGTGGGTCTCTTAAATAGACACAAGAAAATTATGTAGCAAGAAATAAATTCATTGATTGAAGCCCACTTTCCTGATAGCAAATTGTATGCAGATAAATAAATATATGTACCTGTTAGCTATTCTAACTTGGTTTTTACCTTAATAAGTTCAAATTGCTTTTAGTAATGTATTTGAATTTATAGGTTATTCATGTTAATAGCAAAGTGTGTTTTCATACTGGAATTTCTTATGTTGCTGGGTCTGTTTGTATGGGTCTGTGGTGCTTTTTTTTTCCCCTGTACATTTTGCTCAGGCTGTTTTATATTATGTCTGGATTAATTCCTTTTAGCTGAAGGATGTGGATTATGACCAGAGCTTATTAAAATATACACGGTTTATTAAACATAAAAATACTGTGAAACATCTTGAGGATTAGTTTCATTTTATGCTCTTGCATGTTGGAAAATTAAGTTGTAGATTTTACCTGTTACAAGTTATTACGGTTTCTGAGTCTCCAAATTCTAATTCAGTGACAAAATATTTTAAATTAATTTTGTTGACAGGTTTTGAGATTAATAATAAACAACTATAACTTAATGTCAGAGAAAAGCATTTCTCTACAACAGCAACTGTAGGTATATGCAACAAATAGTTTTATCAAAATGTATGTTTTTTCTCAAATGCTGCCCATGTATGTTTACTGGTGCAAACTGATGCAGTTTTTTTTCCTCTGGGAGTATGAAAGAGATGGAGGTTTCAGTTTATAGAGTTAGCCATCACTCTGCTTTTAATATATTACTGAGAAAACAAATTTGCGAAGCTGACTTGTGCTGCGTGCACTTCTTCTGGAAACTAGCTGAGGTTTATCTCTGTTACTCAGTGTGCAGGTCAACATGCTTGTTGGACAAATGTTCTTTTCTTTCATTTTGTGAGTGTGAGAAGCAAGACCTTTCTGCAGATAGGGCATTGTTCTCCATATCCATTAACAGATGTCAGCACATGCCTCAGGCAGGGTTAGCAAATACCACTCTCAGAATCACATTCCATCAAGGCTGATAGACTGTGTCTTCTACGTTAGACACATGGTCAACATATGTTGTTAAGAGTCCAGTTCAGAGTCTTTAGTAGTACTCCTACCTGTGGGGGTTTTCTGTTATTATTTTATTTTGGTTTTTAAGAATTTAAACTCTGGAAAGGTTATTATCTTTGAAATGTGACTGACAGTAACTGTGTGTCACTACAGCAGAGCTCGGGTAAAACCTTTTTACTTTTTTAAGAACAGTAGATAGGTTATTGAATAAGCATACTGCAGTTTTTCTGGTATAGGAAGGAGGTAGCTGAGGTAGATTTTGTACTTTCAAGCAAAAGCATGGAATAAAAGATGAAGCTGACATGTTCTGTTTTGTTAATGTCTAAAGCAGACAAATGTAGAGTCATGTGTGGAGGATATTGATGACCACATTTAAAAATATGTGAGTAGTAATTACCAGATCTCCTCATTCCACATCAGATAAAGTGGGATAAATGTTGCTGGTGAACTCCAGAGTAGTACTAATGTGAACACAAGTAATGAGCTTGTGTCCATAAATCAACTTAACAAATGTCCAGGCTTCAACCTGGACATTTTGGATTCAAAGTGTGGATAGAGGCTCTAAACACAAATCTGAGGCTGCCTTCAGTATCTGGTTGAGTGTGGTACCTTTCAGATATTGTTACTAGGCTTCAACACTGAAGTTTGCCCTGTAAATCTAAGTGATGCCTTTGACAGAATAGTAGCTCTTCCTTTACCTTCGCCTCCCTTCTATCTTCATCCTTCTCTGCAAGTTAAATGCCCACAGCAGTGGAAAATAAATAGTCAGGTAGTGTGTAGTCATTGGGTTTAAAGCTATCAGAGCTGAGACAGCTGGGAAATGAGAGCTTGACCTCATCAGGAGCAATGCTCTGACATGTTGCACCCCTTTACCACCCTGATCCATCAACAACATGCCTGTGTTACTGAAGCCCCCAAGATGCAACAAGTTCTTTGCTTCACAAGTTGCAGCAAAAGAGAAATGCTAAGAGATAGGTAAAGTCATATGTGACAGCTTTGAACAAACTTTACAAATGCAGAGTCTGAGGAAACAGTTTTAATACACAACATGAAAAATGTCCAGCTCATTGATTAGGAAGTGCAGATTGGTGTGAAGTTAAGTGGGTGAAGGTGCTGCACTACTTGAGAATCTCTGGATTTATAGTTGGGAAATAAATGTTGATTTGTTAATTCCCTCCCTCATATCTACTCAGAGAAGAGCAATTAGTTTCTATTTTTTAATGTTTGCATTATCATTGAACGTATATCTTTCTGCAGTGCTAGCTATAAAAAATCCATACAGGACCCAGCTGTATAAATAAACATAATTATGAGTGTAAGGGGGAAATTATTAACCGTAAGTGGAGTAAACATATTTTTTATAGAATTTATTTCTTAAAGAGCCTTTCAATAATAAAAATAACTAAAATATATGTCTATACTGCAAATTCATTGGCACTGTTTACTGTTACGATGCAACTGAAATTTTTGTTCAGCAATAGAACCAGAAAAAAAAGGGTATTTCATGTCTCTCAGGTTAATGGAATTAACACAGGTATGTCATTCAAAGAACTTGTGCATTTTAAATAGGACATATCCCTTTCCCATTAAAACCCACTCCTTTCCTCTTGTGTTTTGCAGTCTTTTTTGCCACAGTTCTAATAGAAGCCTCGCTCTGGATGCAGGCTTTCTTTGTTTTGCAAACAATGTGTTTCAGCCAAGGCACATTAAAAAAAACCCAGAAAACCCCCCATACAATGTGAAAATTTTTGAATTTTTTTTTTTTTCACTCCAGAAGGTTAAAGACTTCTACCAGACTGGTTTGAGGAAGTTTCTTGCTTCTGGAAGTTAAGAGAATTAAAAATTTGTAAGTGGTTACCTGCAGGATAGCTGTAAATTTCAATAGTATGGGAAAAGTGAAGTTCAAGAAAGGGAAGCTTGATCAATTATTTTACCATTGTTGTAAACCTTGGCCTGTCCTATCTAAGACGTTTCCAGATCAACTGCCAATGAAGGGGTTGGTGCTTCCAACATTTTAAAAGGTCTAGTTTTTTATCAGCACAGAATAAAAATAATTTTCACGAATTTAGTATTTTTCTGGGTGAATTTCTTCCGTTCTGGCCAAAAATTGTGTGACTCTTCAGAGCTACTCACTGCTTAATGAGTTCGTTTCTTTAAAAACCTGAATGCTAGCTCAAACTGGTTTGTTTCATGTTTTTTCCCATCTTCTAGTCCCCATAGTAAATCACTTGTTTGTCTCATGTAAATAGGCAGTATAAAGTACCAGGTACAATGGCAGCTGATGAGAACCCTGTTCTTTAACAAGAAACCCCCCCCCAGCCCTCCAAACAAGAAAGCACAATGTCTCTCTTATACGGTTGGCTGATAAGAAGGGGTAAAGGCATGAGATTCTCTAGGGAGACGAGCCACATAAAACTGACGCTTTTTCTCGTGAGGTCCATCTTAATGCATTTTTTTTTCTGCTTTTTGCTCTTGGACCCATCCAAGTAAATGTGAAAAATCTCCCAGATGAGAGGGACATAAGAGAATCAAAGGGGAAGGTAAATCTCCCACAGATGCATGTGAAGTGAACTGCAGGGAGATCACTGGGCTTGTTCAAGAAACGTGATAGGCGCTTGCGGCTGGTTGTGAAACAGTAATTTGAAGTCTGATGAACTCTTTCAAGTGCAGGAGCCTGATTCTGCTCAGCTGTGTAATTATGAGGGAAGGGAGCCAGCCGAAGGCAGAGACCTGGGTGCAACCTTTTGGGAGGCTTGTTCTGGCAGAGTGGGTGGGAGAGTAAAACGAAGGTTACAAATAATAAGTTTCTCTGCCTGATTGATAATGAATGAGTAATAAGTGGCCTTATTATAGTCATAAGTTTCCCATGGTAGCCTGATGATTGCAGAGAAGCTTTAGTGGAATGTGTGTGACCACATCTTATTTTGATCAGCTGTAGCACAGCAAAGCTGTGTAATTATCATAATCTAACAATTAGCCTGGCATCCTTTCCCAGTGTTTAATTACTCCAATAAATGCTAATTGAATAGAGGACTTAATGACAAGAGAATAAGTTTCTTTCTGCATTGTATACTTAGCTTGCAGTCTTTTCTAGGCATAATTTTTGAATACTGTTTTTTTTGAGCAACAGCCTTGATTTTGTGTCCTACATAGTGCTTTTTCATGGTGTCTTGAACTTGTTTTAACTTGTGAAACTGTAACCTAAGGACTAAAAGATCACAGACTGCTTCTTTTTATTAGAGGGGGTTTTTGTTTGCTTGCTCAGGTTAGCAATATCCTGCTAGACATCTAAAATGTCACTGGCTTGCTACTGGTAGCAAACACACTTCTCTTAGCATCTGGAAAATGTTGAATTTTCTTTCTGTTTGAATAGAGCTAAAATTAAAATAGCTCTTTGATTGCTTCATTGTTTGTGCATTGGAATCATTGTTGATGTCGGCAGAGCTAGGGAAACAGTTTATGAAATGTTGTGACAAAGCCAGTAAAAAGAGCAGGAAAGCATTAAAGAGGTTATTTTTCCATAGCACAGAAATAGCATCTTTAAAATTATCTGCAGTAAAATGGTACACTTAATCCCACAACCCCTCAGATAATTAACAACTACAAGATTTCCCCCATCACACTTAACAGCTTTAAGTTGAAATGAGGGGGCTTGATGTGTGTAAAAGAATAACGAGGCACAAATTCCACTACCATGTTCCAGTCATAGGATGTGAGGAGAGCTTGGAATGGTCTGGTGCACCACACTTGCTACCTAAACAGAGACAAAAGCTCTGAGAGAGCTCAGTACTGTGGAATGGTAAATAAATACATCATCACATCCTAAGAGCAATCAAAATCTTGTCCTTTTAAATGGTGTTAATGGTTTCCAGAAAATGTTTGGTTTTGTGTATTATTTCATATACAAAAACCTACTTATCTCTCTGTTATTAATAATTTAAGCAAATTATTCCATAACCAGTTGACCCAAAGTTGAAAACTTAGTTTTCAACCTAATTCTTTTTTCAGTTCAACCCTTTCCTGTGCCCGAGAGCATTTGTAAGAGATGTTTCTGTTGTCTAATAAATGTTTAATCTACTGGAGATTCAATGTCAATGTAGTGGGTTGAGCCTGGCCAGATACCAGGTACCACTAAAGCTGCTCTCTCACTCTCCCTCTGCAACTGGACAGAGGAAAGGAAAAAAAAAACAGCTAAGGATAGCTTTAGATAAGAGCTGCGAGAGGTCACTTACTGATTACCTTCACTGGCAAAACAAAACTCAAAGTGGGGATAGTACTTATTTACTAACTATTTACTATTTACTATTAACTATTTACTATTTACTATTTATTACTAACAGGATAAGAGCCAAAGAATGAGAAATAAAACAGTCTTAAAAACACCTTCCTCCCCCCACTCCTTCCATGTTCTCCCTCTTCCCCCCCAGCGGTTGGGGAAGGGGGGTTACAGTCAGTTGTTGTTTCTGCCGCTGCTCAGAGAGAGGAGTCTTTCCCCTGCTCCCATGGGGAGGACACAGGACAGTGTCCTTGATGCACCTCTCCGGTGTGAGTCCATCTCTCAGGCAGCAGTTCTTCCCAAACTGCTGTCCCGTGGGTCACTCCTCCATGGGGTGCAGTCCTTCATGAATGAGCTGTACCGACGTGGGTCCCCCACAGGGGCCACAAGTCCTACCCAAGAAAAACCTGCTCCAGCGTGGGCTTCCCTCTCCATGGTCTGCAGGTCTCCGGCAGGACCCTGCTCCATCTTGGGCCTCCCACAGGGTCACAGCCTCCTTCATGCATCCACCTGCTCCAGCATGGGCTCCTCCATAGCCTGCAGGTGGGTCTCTGCAACCCGATGGTCCTCTCTGGGCTGCAGGGGCACAGCTGCTCCACCATGGTCTGCACCACGGGCTGCAGGGGAACCTCAGCTCTGGCGCCTGAGCACCTCCTGCCCCTCCTTCTGCACTGACCTTGGTGTCTACTTTGTTGTTCCCATGTTCTCACTCCGCTCTTCCCTGGCTGGAATTCTTCTGGGCAACAACCTTCTGTTCTTAAATATGTTATCACAGAGATGTTACTGTTACTCCTGATTGGCTCGGCTGTGGCCAGTGGCAGGAAGTCTGTCCTGGAGCCGGCTGGCATTGGCTCCACCAGACAGGGGAAGCTTCTAGCAGCTTCTAACAGAAGCCACCCCTGTAGCCCCCCTCCCCCCGCTACCAAAACCCAGCCACAGAAACCAACTACATTTGGGATACTTACGGGATCTTTTTACCTGGCTACCTTGTTCATGGTACTCGTAGGAATAGACTTCTTTCTGAGACCTCACTGTTTCCATTAAATTTAGTTTAAAGTGGCTTACTGGTCATGAAAATAAAAAGGAGGAGCTGAGTGACCAGCAGTCACGAGGTATGCACATGTGCTGCTCACAAAAGCCTGTTTTCCTTAGGAAACAGAGCAGGCAACTTTTTGCTGTGCTGTTTCTGAAAAATTGTGGTCAATTGTGTTTGTATTTACCCAAAGAATAAATTAATTCAGTGAATATTGTTGATGTTCCTTTACATTTTGGATTATCAGACAACAGGGCAACTGGTGTAAGGCATTCAGCAGTGGCAGTGTCCTCCCTCTGTCCATTGGTGTTAACAGGCTGTGCAGATGTCAGAATTGGGGTCATTTGCATCTGATCCCTTCTGATACCTGACTGAAGACCAGAATTTCGTAATTCATTGTCAGAGCAGTTATTTGAAGTCTTTTCTGGTTCAAAGTGAGGCCTTGCCATGTGCATTTGACAGAAGAGACTGCAAACAAAGAAAGGTTGACATAGTAAAAGGCAAATTTTCCAGTACACTTGCCTTGAAGTAGAGCATCTGGTATGTCGATTTTACAGGAAGGGCTATAGCATATAACTAATAGGATTTGTAGGGGAGGCAACAAGCAGAAGCTATCTAAACGATCTAAATATTTGTTCAAATAAATTGTCACTTGTTTCAGTGACCAGCAAAGTTATTGAATTCAAGATGAACCACTTATGCTTCAGAGAAGCATGCACACAGTGTACTTTCACTTTTTGTTAATGGATAAACGCAATGCAGAAGGCATTAATTACTTTAAAAGTGTTTTGCTGGTCTTGTGTTTCTGTGGTTAAAATAACCACCAAGTTATTTCTTTGCGTCCTAAATACCTGGACATTTCATCAGTGGCACTTGAGCACAGAAACATTCCTATGACAGCCTTTGCTGGAAGCAGTATGCAAGTTTTGCATAGCAAGCTGACGTTTGTTGGTTATGGAAGTGCTTAGATTAAGAAGCTACTTAACTCTGTCTTTAAAATGGCTTCTATAACACTACTGCCTAATAGTAGCTTTGTAGTATGCAGGTTCCCAAGACATTATTTGAATGCTACCTGACAAAAAACAAAGGTTAATTATGTTTGAAGAATAGCTGTGTTTTGCTGTATTTAAGCTAGAGTACGTGGAGACAAATAACATAATTAGCAAGAAGGTTTGTAGATCCTGTCAGATTTTTGGAGAAGCCTTTTTGGTTGATTTCTGCCACAACATCATGTTCTCTTATGGAAATCTAGAGAGGACTGTTCTTTTTCTTGCAGTGGGGTTTGTATAAAGATCCTTATGTATATCACATGGTGCCAGAAGGGTGTGGGAGTCTGGGTGAGGATCTGCCAGAACAGGATGAAGACCTAATTGAGAAAAGTACATCAGTAGCATTATTAGAAAGCTTTCTGTTCTGAATGGGACTGGATAAAGGGATGGGAGGTCTGCTATTCCTATAATCTCGGCAAACATCTGTTAATGGATTCCACCTTCCCTTTACGTGTTTTGATTTTCGCTATATATAGATAGCTTTAATTTGAAATGGAACTTTTGTTTCAGTCTAGTACTTGACATTACTCTATTAGTAAGAGGTTTTCAGCCTGTGTTTTCCTCTCAAATGTGGTTGAAGAATCTTGGAAGTGTGTTTCTGAGGTGTTTCCTTTAATAGCTTTGAGGAATCTGAGCTGATGAATTGTTTTGTGAGTTAACTCATGGCCATCTCTTGTCTTTCTGTTTAGATTAGAGGACTTTGCATTTCCTCTTTGAGGAGGTAAATACAACACTACTTGTAGATGGAGAAATGAGAATGGTCTCAGCCACTTTTGGAAACATAAAATTAGTTCTGCCTCTCTTTAGTACACTTGATGAGGTTTTAATTACTGACTTCTTTGAGATACTCCAAGAGGGGGAAAAATACTTGCTTTCTGAATCTTAGTTAGCCAATAACCTGGAGTAAAGAGACTTCACTCAGAGCTGCCTGATAAAACACCTCAGTACATGTTTTCCCTGGAGCAGGTGTACTGCTGTGCCAACAATACTGGCTAAAGGCCAGTTTAGATCACTTAAAATGTGCACCATTTCTTCCCATTTTAAATGTGTAAATGTAAACACTTTATAGCTATGGTGAATGACTGTGGAATGAAACTTGAGAGAGCAGGGGAACAGGGAGGAATAGACACTGGGATAAAAAGGACTTGGTCCATATGTTTCAGTCTCAGACCTGCTTTGCAGACTGCACTTAACAGGCAAGGGTGTGTGGAATGAACGAAGACACTTAACTGCTTCAGCACTTAAATAAAGGAGAAATAAGAAGGAATCTGCTAAAATGCCAGTGATCAAAGAGGAAAGTTGCATTGTGGTTTTGTTTATTTAACAAGAATACAGTAGGAAACTTTGCCAAAAGGGAAGCAGATTAGCTCATTTTTGCGGTATTGGGTAGAACATATCAGTGGTGCAGGTTATGAATTTGATTTCATTGCTAACATGGATTTAAGGTGTGCTCACCCATTTAGTTGTCTGCCTCTTTGTACTTACCATCTCCATTGTCATGGACTGTGCAGCTAGATTCTTCCATTCAAATTCAGCTATTTACAGGGTAGACTGTCCCTCTAGCCTCTTCTTTTGGTTAAAGGAGAGAAATAGCTGCATCTTATTACCATGTACCTTGAGCCTAAAGAGGCCAGGTGAGTTGGACTTCAGAAGTTGACTTAAAATGTGGAAAAACAGTTCACATAAGGTTATTTGTGTTGTAAAAGTCTAATAATAAGGAGTTCAGTCTGATCTTGACTGTATTATGTATAGTATTAAGTATTTTAGTAATAATAACATGTTTAATAATAATAATACATACAATGTATCAAGTATAGTCCTGGAAGCATACAATTTCTGTCAGAAAACTGTAATTGGGCATTATTGTGAAGGCATAGGCTGATATAAGAGGTAACCTTGACAATCCCTTGAGAAGATTCCATTGTCTATCACCTACACGGTTAAAAAAAAATGCATACACAAACGTATATATAAATATATATTACTTTTTACTTACTAAAACTGTAACTGAAAAAATAGAGATGTCACTGCTCAAATGTGACTTCTTTATTTGTTACTTACACTCTTTTTCATTATCTGCAAGAAATGGCGTACTGTTAACTGATTCAGAGAACAGACACCAATTTGAAAACAATACATTTTTGCAAGTGTGTTAAGTGGATGTCTGTTCAGGTGACACATTTTCAAAGAACTGGAGTACAAAAATATATATTTTAACCAATGGTTTAGATAAATGTAAATTCTGCTGGAAGAACTATTGTTCAAAGAGGCTTTTCCATGTTACAGAGTGGAACTGTGAGGCTGTGCACTGGCTGAAATTATACAGATATATCATGCTTTGATGTGTATGCAGTTTTTCTTCTTTAAAAAGCTATTTTATTGAAGTTAAATTATTGTAGCGATATGAAAAGGTATAGTTTGCTCTGAATTTATCCTTAGAGGGCCAGCAAATCATTGCTTTTTCTCTGAAATTAGATAGAAGGATCCAGATGGCAGATTTCAAGCCCATCAGGTGTTTAAAATATGCCCCTCAGCTAAAAAGTATTATAGTTAAATCTGTCATGGCCTTTTTATTGCTCTGTGGTACACTTGACAAGTGCAGCCGTGAAAGAGAGAAGCTACAAGTAGCCCAGTCAGCTTGAAGTGGAGTAGGTCAGTGGTTGGTTTCTTTAGCTGCCCCAGGGAGTTTAATGGACATACAGACCTGGTTTATGGAATCATTAAATCCATCATAGTATAAGCTCCCATGGAGGCAGTGAATTTGTTCCCGTAGTTTTTTCCAGATACTATGGTAGGCATTAGAAAAGTAATGTAAGTGAAACATGGAGGGTAGGAAAAAGGAAACCCTCCCCCCAACAAAATGAGCATTCCACATCCCTGAGGAGTCATCAGTAATAATAACAGCAATAATAAAATGCATCTCAGCTGGTGCCTTGCACTGCATTTCTCAACTGGCACTCACTCAGAACTGTCACATTAGGCTGAGTGCTGATAATTCGTATCCCAGAATCCTGTCGTCTGAACAGAGCAACGTCTCCACTGTGTACTTTTGGCAAAGGAGAAGCACTGCTTTGCAAATTTCTTTAGAAAGCAATATGGACGTTTCTTTACATCTTGACAAACTGCTGCTAATTATGAAAAAAGAGTAACCTATTTGTGTTCATGTAGTAACTATAAGTACTTGCAGTCAAATCTGCTTTCAGCACAGGGGTGATTATTGCCTGATTAAGAGAAAAGGATATGTCTGGCTTATTTATTTGCATGCATAGGCAGATGTTTATATAGACACTGATTTGGGAAGGTTGATGCAGTTTTGGCTTCTTGGCTGCTTCTTGCTTCTTTCTTCAATTAAAAAAACCCAAAATCACTACTAGATAAAGCAGGTTCTCTCTTTGTTTGTTTATTCAGTAAACTGTAGGGGAAGAGTGCCTATAATTTGGTGTTAGCAACAGACTCATTTTGTAAGAGAATAGAGCAAAACCTTTATCCAGAAGGTTGTATGATCATGGTCCTGCATAATCAGTCTCTGATAGCTCTGGTGAATAGTAAGGGTCATTTTTCAGAGTGAATGTGCATGGCTGGAGTGAAATGAAGTGCCATTAGTGATGCCCCTTTTATGAGAATGTTACCCTGGTACAAGGTCATCCTGAGTTAAATGTGCTCATTTTTGAACTCCTCTTGTGATTTCAGATTCCAGAGAGGCGACTACCACATCGATGTCTGCATCAATGACTACCTGGATGTGTTCTGCCCTCACTATGAAGACTCAGTGCCAGAAGATAAGACCGAACGCTATGTTCTGTACATGGTGAACTTTGATGGCTACAGCTCCTGTGATCACACTTCCAAGGGGTTCAAGAGGTGGGAGTGTAATCGGCCGCATTCCCCAAATGGACCATTGAAGTTCTCGGAAAAGTTCCAACTCTTCACACCCTTCTCACTAGGATTTGAGTTCAGGCCAGGCCGGGAATATTTCTACATCTGTGAGTATATAGAGATTTCCCATTGTTGCACAGCAGGTGTAAGAAACCCAGCTAATTTTTCACCTATGTGCTGTGAAAATACAGAGGGCCAAGTGGTATAAAATGCAGATGTCTTACAGCGAACACAGGCTTAAACTGTCCCCAGATACATTAGCTAGGAATCTAGCTAGTGAAAATGAGATTAAATCACAGTTTGTTGTCTCACATGAAATAGCACGTCAACCTGTTTACTGAACCACAGTTGACATTTAAAGTAAAATGCACTTTTACTTTTCTTTCAGCACTCTGAGGTGGAGGAGGATTGGGCAAGAAGGGTAGTATGGTAGCTGTCCCCAAATATGACGAAAATCCATTAATCCTCTTCATATGAAATAACTGGATTTTCTTATTTGCTCAGATTAAATATTCTTATCTCTGTAGTATTTATGACCCAAGGGAAGTGAGGTCTGTGCAGTTTTTTGGTGGTATTATGGTGCTGATGTCAGTGGTCCAGTGGTATTTAAAGTCATAATTTCTTAGGCTAAGTAATCCCAGTGTGTAGCTAAGTGGCTCCTTTTTTCTACCTTCCTTTTTCCCCCCCAGCTTTTTCATGGATGAGCTGTTTCTGTCAGTGTGGGTGATGGGAGTGCTCTGGGAGCAGGAGGCAAGCAGATGAGAAGGCCTAATCAGGGCTGCTCTGGGCACCCAGAGGATGTACAGGAGATGGCATATGGGTCTAAGCAAGTATAAACAGCAGGAGGTTAAAAACAGTGAATTAAGTGAACTGATTCTCCGACTCCACTGAGCAACTCATTTATTTAATACTCTCAACAAACATCTTATTATATCAACTTGTTTTGTACCTGTATCTGTCACTTGTAACAAGTTTCAACTGCTCCAGCAGTACTTTTTTCTTTTTTTAGTGTTAGACTACAGAGCTGAAAGCTTTAGACAGACTCTAGATCCCAATAAATATCGCTTTCATATGTGTAGCTGGCCTTTCTACTGTGAAACAGTCATTCCGGCTCATTTCACCAGAGAAACTGAGTACGTATGATCCCTGTTTTTCAGCCTCATTTCTTCATCATTGAGATTTTTGTTTTCTTTTTCTTAATCTACAGGGAAATAAGGGTCCTAGTGGATAGTTTTCCATTAATTTCTTTTTCTTCCATCAAATAAAAACCTTTAGTGAGTGGTGGTTTGTCATCAGAAGAACTGTGCCTTGTTACTGTGCTTCAGCACAATAGTATAAAAAATACTAAAAATAATTCAAAAAAGCAAATTTTAATTTTATTTAAAACTGTTTTTTTATATAGTAAAATGATGTAAAAATATCTGAGTAAAGTATGTTCAAGGTAAATAAATCTCCATTGTGTAGGCCCAGTCCTACTTGTGTCACTTCAACCAGAGTTCTGTCAATCAGAACTCTGGTATCAGGCTCCCTTGGAACAGTAGGGGGTTTTTTGTGTACTTTTTAATTTGTTTTTGTTTTTTTCCAATTCATTTCCAGACCTTCTGTAAAATAAACAGGAATAGTTAGGTTAAGGAATGCAGTCTTTATCATCGCAAGGTTGCAATAAAATGTAGCACAGGGTTGGCATAAGTAGGTGCAAGCCTAAAAAAAATAAAAATAAAAATAAAAATTGGTCTTTTAAATTTTTAAAAAATAAAAAAAGATAAATGTTTAATAAAGGTGAAAACCAAACATGAAAGTGAAAGAAAAAATTATGAGCAATCTCAGCTTGGGCTGTCCAGCTAATAGCTTGATTTTTAGACAATACGAAATCCATTGAACTCTCAAGAAAGACATTATTATTGAAATACACCCAGGTTGCTTATACCTGCTTTTTCTTATTTGTGGTTAAATTCAATATGTCACTAAAAATCATGTAACATTAATTTAAAAACCTATAACTTTAGTTTAACTGAGTCATTTAACTGCCAAGGGTTCCCTTCAAAATAATTGTCCAAAGTGCTTTAAAACTTGAAGAGCTTTATGATATTCAACTGCATAGAGATGGAATTCTTTTTTTTAAAGAAAGGTAAAATAGCAAAAAATTAGCAAAGAGATGTAAAGTAATAGTTTAAACTAAGCTTCATGGTTTAGGGACAAAAAAAAGGCATTTTTCCTTCTTTTCTGTAGTTTTTTTCCTTCATTCTTGACTTTAATGAGAACACTGACAAGGCTGACACTGCAGCAATTACAGGAAATCACTGTACACTAAGTTAGCAATAATATACATACCTTCTCAGGGCATGGTTGTCCATCCTGGAACGTTTTTTCTCATAATTTGTACTGAAGAAACAAGCTGGTAAAATGTTGTTTCTTTTTTTCTCATCACAATTGTAGGCAGGTGCCAGTTCAGGCAATGGAGACCACTTTTGTTACCTTTCTGTAGCTGCACGTTAAAGAAATTAGTGCTTTGCCATGAAAGGCTTCCTTTCCTTTCTGACTTTTGCCCTCTCTGCAGGAGAAATGGAAGGCTGACTATATAGGATCAGTCTGGCACATTCTATTTAAGGGTTACAAAATATGTTGTGTCACCTGGACCTCTGGAAAGACAGAAATAATAAGTCGCTGGTTAGCTTAATTACTGTCTGGTGCTTTGTCAGAATTCTTCACTGTTTATCTTTTAAGGATGTGGCTTGCCTCTCTTGCTTTCATTAGCTTCAGCAAATGCAATAATTTCTGAACAGTCACTGTCTGTTTGTGTGAACAGTTCATTTGAAAAATGTCAGTTTTCCTTGTTATGCCATTGCCTTCATATATTGCTCAGATGAACTTGGATCTCCCTTCTTGGCATGTTCATTCTAGGAAAATGCAAGAAAAAAAAACTTGTCTGTCTGATATAAAATTTACATTGAAGAAGTCAATTAAACAGTATAGTCATGCAATCAAAAAGTACTGATTAAGTTTACTTTTGAAAGAAGAAAAGCTTATTTACAGAGAAATTAACTTTTATTTACTTAGGGTGGGCTGGGGAAAGTAAATAATGTATCATGACCTGAAGTCTCAATTTTTACTTAGTTCTTAGCAGGTGCTCACCACAGGTTAGTGTATGCTAGTGTGAAAACAAACAAAATAGTATTACTACTGAAACAGAAGCAAATGGAATATAGAGAAAGCAGAAATTAAATAGTGTCATGGCCGTGATTTTAATGTCCTTTGGAAGGGAACATAAGTTTTGGTATTCAGATTAATGTGAGGTACGTGCACGGTGAGTTGAACTCAAAAGCAAGGAAGGGAAGAAAGTCCTAAAATGTATAATGTTACTTTAATTACATATTTCAAAATGAGTGTGTAATTTCCATTATTTTAATTATGGGTGATTTATTTTTATTAATGTGCTAGGTATTGAATAAAATACAAGTGACAGCTTGGCAAATACACATCAGGGCTGTTGAAATAAAAAAAAAGGAAGACGTGGCTGGAAGCAGGCTGCTACAGATTACTGCAGAATCCTGACCTCAGTTTCCAAACCATGCTCCTGTGTTGATTTAAGCTAGAGCACATTGCTCTTTTCTTGAAAACAGTGCATCATTGGTGTGGTGTCAAAGGTTGTACCAGTACTAAACTGTAGCATATGTTTTCCCAGTTATTTCATTCAAGAAGTTGGTATTGTATGGGATTTATCCTTAAGAAATCCGTGGCATTTTTATCATCTTATCCTCCAGGATTTTATAGGTATTGTTTATTTAGGCATTTGATCATTATGAATAGTTTCATTTATATATACTTATACCCTTTTCCTAGAAAGACAGGTAGGTTTGCTCTTCTTCTCAGTCCTCTTGCTGCTTGCCTCTTCTCCGCAAGATCCTGAAGATTTTTTCTCGCAGTTAGCAAGCTTTACATGAAATGTATCTAAACATAACTTATGTTTTTTTCTCCCATTCTCCTTGAGAAAAGAGCTCCTTTGATCTTTTAAAAATACTGTTGTTTTACCTGTGGTTTATTTGTATAACCTCTTTTTGTTAAAGTCTCTTTCTAATTTTATCTTCTGCATGTGTCTTTCTGATTTTATTTCAAAATGTTTGTGCTGTTTCTTTGTGTCACCTTTGTCTTTGTTGTCACCATTTATTTTCATGAAGCTTCTGATCGTCAGTTCAGAAGGCCTTTTGGAAATTGATAATGTGATTTTATGATTCGAATTTAATTATGGTTATAAATAACATTTTTTAAGTTGTTCTTATATTTACGATTAAATTAAGAAGCCGTTTGTAAAGTTGTACTTTCAGTTGTACATGTGCTTCTTAATAACATTCAGCCATCCTGTACTCCTTTTCCTCATCAAATGTATTCCCAAGCAGCCTGCAATATTACCTGTTGCTTGATTTTTTGTGTGTGTTTGTCCCTCATCATCCTTGTTTCTCTGCGCTAATTCCTTCTTTTCCTGAAATTTCTGATTCTGAGGGCTTTTATTCAAGTGACATTCCACCCTAACAGTTTTAGCTGCTGCTTCTATAGGAAAACCTGTGATTTGCATTATTTCTAATATTAAATTATCTCTCTTCTGTTCGCTTGTTCCTTCTCTGTGTCTGGAAGTTGTCCTCACCATGTTCCAAAAACTGTGGAACTGTTTGAAAATCCTGCTGTCATTTTTCTCTAACAACTGCCAGGTAGTTGGACCATCCCTGTGCAACCATCTGCACACCTCTGGAGGGTTCTTTGATTCTAAAGATCTTAAGGAAAAAAAAAAGTAGTAGAAAAAAGTGTTTGAATACTCCACGACTACTGCCTGTTAATTAGGTAGTTAGCTTATCGTATTAAGGAGGTCTCTAGCTAAAGTCTTGTTGAGGCAGTAGCTGTCCCTGATGACAGCAAAGCTGAACTTGCTCTCTTCTCCCCCTTCTACCATGTTTTGCGGTGCATTTAAGAGTTGAGTGTTTGTTTGTGCTCTTGTTTTTCTTTAGTCTCTGCTACAATCCTCTGTCTGTTTCTCTGTTCTGTGCAATTTTATGTTTAGTGATCAGGTTAATTTTTGGGAGGATTACTGGCTTTTTGTCTCAAAACTGTAAGCATATTTTAAGTTGTTATCATCAACTTGCCCTGTGCCTGTTCACTGCTTTCCAGCTGAGATGTTTGTAGTAGAACCTGTACTGAAATGCTTTCTCCATGTGGCCTAACCGCTGAATTTCTGTGGATGGGTAAGGACATGAAACTACCACTACTTGCTGCTGGTGGTGGTTGTGTAAGGATTTTTGATTATTAATGAAGAATAATTGGCAGAGTTTAGAAGTCTTAAGTCACTGGGGAGAACTGTGCATGTCCATATACAGATCAGCAGTTAGCATAGGAAGAGCAGTGTTCACTTTTTATGGAAATTAACACAGACCTAACAATAGCTTTCCATGACTAGGAATCTGGAATAGCTTCCAGATTGCTAGCTTGGCTCTTATTCTTTTAGGAGTGGTTTCAGTGTAGCAAGAATTAAGAAAGGTGACTTTGCAGAGACAAGGTTGAATAGCCTGTGATACTATATGGGAGAAAACTACAGAGAAATCTTTACACTATAATTTGTTAACAGTGACTTGGTATTTTTCATGTGCTCAAAAGAAGAAGGATATTAAACAGCTACATAGAGCTCATTGCCCTTGCTCGAGTACCACCTTAATATTAGTAGATATCAATGTTTTGCATGAATGGGTACAACTCACTGTAAGATGATTATTTGATTTAGGGATCTCTACATTTGCTAGAGGTACATTTCATGTAATGGGAGCACAAAACAGAAAGACTGTGAGCTGTAATTTTATCCTATCAGAACAGGTAAATATAAGTCCCCCCAAAAAACTACACTTCTCTCTCTTTTTATCATCATGTTATAAACCTGGAAATGTTGCTTTTTCAGAACCAGTTGGTGTTGTCAGCACAGCAATTTCTACTGTTGACTGTAGATCTTTTGGTAGGAGGTTCTCTCTGGGGGTGTAAGTACACTGTTTCTCAGGTTTTGAGTCTGACTTGAGGAAATTCCTGCTAGAAAAGGAGATAATGTAAAGAAGACAGTGCAACTACTCAGTTGTATCCTGGAGAGTATTAGAATCAATCAAAGGTTACTGTAGACAGTTTTGCTAATGGTTTGGTTAGATTACTTAAAATACTTACCTTTTTTTGGAGGAAGTTGGTGCTTTTGTTGTTTTATCCCAGCTGGGGGGTAGTACAATAGTATTTAACTGCTAATATTGTAGAAATTACTTTTTGCAGGGGGAGGTCACAGTGGTTTTTTTTTTTTTTTTTTTTTTTTTTTTTTTTTTTTTTGGTTTTTTTTTTTTTTTGGTTTTTGGTTTTTTTGTTGTTTGTTTGTTTGTTTGTTTTTTTTAAATCATCCAGCACTTAGGATATATGGTTTCTCTATAAACTGTCATGCCATTAAAGAAGAATCTCTTAATCAGCAAACTGACTTTGTCATAAGTGACAAATTATACCATCTTGAAAATTCAAGGAAGGCACAATGTTTTGATGATGTTTTGATGAAGGCACAATATTTTATCTATGCATTTACCCATGTAAATGTATATACACTATCAGTCTGATTTTAAAATTGCATTTATGTAGAGGAGAATGGTGTCTTCATGTTCACCAGGGCACCTAATGCTGATCCCTCCTCAGAACATCCTTAGAGTTGCAGGAAAGAAATAAGTTTCTATTTTAATAGCAATACTCTGTATTTCTGGGAATGTCTGTTCTTCTGTTTGTAGCTATGATAAAGACCTCATATCTTTTGCAATTACCTATTAAGTACATTGTGTATCAGCTAGTTTAGGCAGTAGGTCATTTTGTACAGACCTAAGTACTACTTGTCTCACAAAGTCCTTAGCTAAATGTGTTTGACTTCTCGACCAATACCCATGGTATTTTTTTCTGCAGGACAAAATAAGACTACCCACACAGGTTGTTTTGCTTTTTTCCACTGAGCAATTTTGTGAAAAAGTCTTTCAGAAAAACCCTCTTTGGGTTTTTTTTCCCCTCATATCAGTGACTGACATGATGTAAAAGGCCTGGTTTGGATATTTTTCCATCTTGAATATGTAAATACTGGAACTTGAAATCCTTAGGACAAAGTTTAGCTTTATAGGGTTGTATGAACTCTAGAGAAATGAGTAGAGCAGATTAATGTAAGTCTTGTTGTGACATACTTGGCTTGTACGGGGGACAGTGAACTCTATTTATTCATGGGCTAAACTTTTATTAGAAGTTGCCAAAATGGTTGATTTAAGTAGCAGATCTTTTTCTTTGGAAGTGAAGACAGGATTTGTCTTTCATCAAGTAGAAAAATGCAATCTCTCTTCAATTCAGCAGGTGTTAGTTAATTTAGGTGCTGCTGATGCTTACATTTCCTCATTGTTTCTTGAAGACATGATGTCAGAAGATCACTTTTGGAACTCTCTCTCTCTGGACATCCTGGTTCACACCAAAAGCTGAAAAATGAAGATTAACTAAAGAACATTATTAAAGGATGCTGAGAGAATGACAGACATCTTAAGTGTGTTAATTGCAATTTTCTTTTGGATAAACATTGTTTATTGCCAGGTTCCCCATTAACCTTTCAGTCAATATATGATCAGCATAAACACTGATGCTGCTTTGACAGCAGTGGTATCAGACATGCCACTCTACTACGAATCCCGCTTTGATAGCTGGTTTACCAGAATCACTTGAGATGTTCTGAATGAAATCAAAGCAATTGAGAGGGTTTGATAAACGTGTACTTTAAAAAATATTTTTTGTGATAACGTTAGACAGACAAGGAAGGTGACTTTTACAGGGCATTCATGCTTAGCTTAGCGTGTAGATTAAAGGACTGGTTTGTGTTAGAAAGCATCAGAAGGATTAAGTGCTGGTCCTGCTTGAAAGAAAGCAGAAATAATCACTAATTGTCTAATAGATTTTGACGTTGGTCATGTTCTTAGAATCCTCAAAGGGAACGTTAAAAGCTGTTGAATAATTTGGGACTCGGGAGAAATCCATATAAGAAAATGAAGAGAGAATGCATGGAAGTGCGGGTCTCTATTGTTTGAGTTTTTCAAACGGAATGAATGTCTTTCAGAAAACAAGTTTAAAGAAGATTTGGATTCACGTGCTTCAAAAATTCAGATGCCATTAACATCCTGATAGTAGGAAAAACATAAAAGAGAGGCAGTTATACTATATATCTGCATATTTTAAAGTTATTTAGAGCATATTTTGTAAGGTCTTCACCCCTCCATGAAGAACAGTGACTTGTGTTGCTTTCTAGTGAAGTGCTGATTTTGGACATTAGCAGAACAAAGGAGTGACCACAGTTGGAAAGATGGATGACAAGGTTTTCTTTCCTCTGTCCTTTTTTTGTTTCTCACCTGTGCTGCTTGACAAAGGTCAGTAATTTTGTAGGAAAATCAAGCATGTTTTGAGCTTTGTTATCATCAAATCCCAGGCATTAAAAAGATGGATTGGTTAGACCTTGGATAAAAAACCTTTAAGGAGCATTAGGAACTCGATGAGGCCATATGTGACGCACCTGCCTTAAAACAAATGGTGACTAAATGTTCCATACCGATGACTGTGATTTTTTACATTTGTGATCCTTGTAAAAATCCCATTGCAATTTTCTTAAGGGTAAGTGTTTAAATTTCAGTGTTCTGCTGGAAGTACCATTGAATGAATTGCTCACAGCTCTTTAAATCCTGATGGACCATTCGTCAGTCCTTTCTTTAAATCAGTTTTGATGTTCAACAGCTGCAACTTAACATCTCTGAGGTGGCTGCACATAGCTGGTGGGTGAGACTCGCTGTAGTGGTACTTCACTGGAATGTTATGAGATTAATAAGGTGAAGCATGTGGATTCCTTGGATGAAAGAACTCATAGAAGTGGAGAGTAATATTAATAATTATCTGAGGACTTATAACTCTGTAACAGTGTTCTAATTTGATTTCTGAGCAAACTGAAACCTGTTTAATGAGCTGTTGTATTGGAAGTACACGTTTTGTAACATGGAGCAGGTGCCAACAGAAATGGAAATAGCATAGCAGTGACATTTGGAATAGCAGTGTTGTACTTCATTGCCTCCATGTCATCAGCATGTTAGTCTCCCTGTTTCTCAGACTAACTTACCAAGGTAGCACTTTCTCTGGTGATACTGTATGTGTCATGATACAAGCTTGATTATATATGCATGCCTGCAACCAGTAGACCAAACCCAAACTACCTCAAGATAAAAATGCTTCCACATGCTGAGCAATTGGCTGATGATCTTGTTTCATAAGTTAATATTCAGCATCTAACTCCATTCTTTTCTTAAATACTTGGATTTAAAAGAAGCAGATTTGTTTCTAAGCTACCTAACCCTCTGATATTAGGAGAGGCTTTAAAATAGGAAAAGGTTACAAAATTCCCAATAATTTCTTTTTATTTCCCAGTAATGCATACTATTCAGACAAGGTGGCCAAAACTCTGGGCGCAAAGTGGCACATGCAGTTAATACTTCTGTCTTGGCAAATCAGCATAAGTTATGTAGAGAATAAGATTTTTTCTCACAGAGTATTCAGAAATACATAGAAGTGATTTATTCTGAAAAATCTTTTCAGCCTTTTAAATGTTTCTACTTTCCCTCAGAAAAGCAGTTGGTCATCCTCATATCTACATTATTGGCCAAATGAGATTTCTACTGCCTCTAAAGTCTCCCTGGTTTCCCTTTTACATCATAGATATTTAATATTTAAAGTATCAAGTGGTATAGCCAGCTAGATACAGCACTGCTTGAGGGAATTAAGAATGGCTTGAAGGTGTATCAGAATTTCACTTGTGCCATACCTCTGTGCACAAGAGTAACCAGGCTCCTGATGATGGATATGGGGAATAACATTGCGGTTGCTCATCTTCTGGGGGTGAAATGATCTTAATTATTTGAAGGATAATCAGAGTGGCAGTATTTTAATCAATTTAGAGAGCCCTGACAATTCAGTCATAGTGACGTTCAAAATGTGTTCAGGTAAAAGTACACCAGAACAGCTTAGCTAACCTAAATTATATTTTAAGAGTTGTGGGTGAGGACATTGTGAAGATACAGGGTTGGATTTCTTCTGTTTGTGGTAATACTGGGTCATTTTCCTTTATCTCAATGCTTGTAACTGCATGTGGACTACTTTTCTCTAATATTTCAAGGTTTTTCAAGAGACATTCAGGTGGGAGGCACTGAAGAATGTGCTATCCTACAGCATAGAACTCTGTATTGGGACTGAAGTCAGGATCTGTAGCAGCAGCTGCAGCAGGACTTGCTGTCTGCCTTAAATGTAGTGCCTCTCTTCATGAACCTGGGTACTGTAAAAGAATGCAACATGTCCTGTTGAAGAGGGCTTAGTATTAACACCTCTTTGCTTCTGGCTAGTGATGCACAGATAGGTCATGAATTTGTGTTTCCCCATGAAAATTGGAATGAAGTTATGTGTGTAGTTCCTGTTGGTGATCCATGGAGCTGGGATCTGACTTCCTTAGTTCCTATCTGTAAAGAGGATCAAGAAGAAGAAGGGAAGAATGGCATAATGAAAAGTCCACAGGCACATCAGCAAGGTAGAAAATGCTCTTCTTTCTCAGAGAGAGGTGTAGAAGCAAAGCACATGTTTGTTCAAAAATAAAGGTGTGTTCCGGTGAGGATGATGGTGACAGTGTTGTGTAGTTCATACGTGAGCAGCTGATATGGGTAGGTTTTTGTTTAGCAATCTCTTTTATCAAATTTTCTAGTATTTCACAAAAGTTTTATTTTATTGGCAGATCAATATAAGCAGGTAAATTATAATGCTGCTGGAGTTTCAAATTAATAATCGCGCATAAGAATACATTTAAAGTACATTTATAACAAGGCAGAGATACTAATTGTTGAACTAGTTGTCTGCACTAAAACATGCTGCTGACTAGGTATCGGAAACAACAGCCACTTCAGAGGTCTCGACAAAATGTGCAACTTTCAGCTTATAATAGGAGTGTTAGGTGGCTTTCACTGCTGGCACTTTCCCACCATCCTGAGCAGAACAATCAGCCAGCATGGTTAGAAGTTATTGCCAGAGATAGAGTTCCTTGTCTGTAGTTCCTACACCTGTGGTAGCTTTGCTTAGAAACGTACACCAGTGCAATGGCATTTTTTTTGTTCGCAGTCCCACTTGAAATACTCAATGGCAGCTCAAGCAAAACTGTGTAAATTAGTCACTGTCACGTTTAGGCATTAAAAGAGGAATTAGTAATTTATGTTAATCACAAATGTTTCTCCAGGTTTTATTAACAAGCAGATTGGCTGCCAAAATCCTTTTTGGAAGACATTTTTTTTCCCTCCCAACTGCTACAGAGAACAAAATAGTTATTATGGGCACTTAGATAAAGATTAACGGTTTCAGCAATTCATTTGAGGAGAACTGTATTTTACCATACATTCCACTTCAGCGCGGACCATCAACAACCAGCATGATTTGTTGCCTCCTTGATAAAATTATACAGTGGAGATACAAGATGGTGTAATTCATTTTAAGAACAGAAACAGTTTAATCAACAAAGCAGAATGAGGTTAAAAAAAAACCCCACCAGACCCAAATTTCTTAATTTTTTGGCAAGTCCAAATTTCCAGTAGGAGAAGTGAGATGTCTATCTGACTGCTGTTTTAGCACGTTTTGATTCATTTTTGTCTTCATGCTTTCTTTTTTTTTTGCCTACATCATGCCTTTTTTTTCCTCAAGATGGCTTCATGAGTCCTATTTAGATGTCTGGGAAAAAGTAGTACGTGTGACCGCTTCCTATTCTGTGTATCTACAAGTAGTTCTGTGGAATACTGTAGGAGTGGTCCATGAACTTGGTACAGGGTGTGAAGAAAGTACTAGAATGATAAGAAAGAGGTCAAAATAAATATTGCAGGATTTAACAGCAATTCAGGCAGACTGCCAACATGATCTTCACACTTTCAATGTGTTTTGGACAGACAAAATAATTTTTCTAGCATACTCCTTTTTGAGCTTATCATGTTCCAAGGCATTAAAGGGGAGACATGCTATATTTTATTCTATTATGGCTAGCTCCCATTTTGCTTCCACTTTTGCATTTTAGGATGGTATAAAATGAAGGAAATCTAAAGGTAAGTGAAAAATCAGATGTTTTCTACAAAGGAGACAAACAAGGGTTGAAGGAGAAAAAAGCTCATTATAGAGAGATTAGAAAATTAATTGGTTGGTGGCTCTGACAGTTCCCATTGGATGTCTAAGGATCCTGTGAAAAGAAGGTATAGTCTCAAACATAACATTTCTTTCTATTATTTCTTTCTTTCGTGTAGAGACTCCTCTGAAGCATCATTAGGTTCTAATTATTTTCAGTGAAATATTTCACGAGAAAAGGGCACGATAAAATCAGGAGAGCTAGTGTTATTCTCCTGAGAAACTTCCTCTGGCTAATACTCAAACTGTAATAGGGAGGGCTACTGTTCAACATCAGATGGAAAGAGATTTCTGCAGGGGTGATTCTGCTTCATAGAGGTTTTGGAAATCTTGTGTCATGGAGTTAATGTGCCCTATCTTTCTTCAAAATCAGTACAGGGCAGCTGATGAATACAATGGGTCTGAGAATTTGATTATGTTCCTGGCTTAATATAAGCATATGTGAAACTTGCAGTGAAACTACTTTTTTTTTTCCTAAGAATGAAGGTTGTCTTAGAGATACTGTTCTTTAGAAAAGACAAAATATTTCTAATAATGTTTTCTTCTCAACTTACTGAGCTTTTTTCCTATATTTACTGTGTTTGTTTAGCCTGTATGTGCATAGGGATTTTCTTCTCTTTTATGTCCATATGTATATATATAAATATATACACATCTATATCCCAATATCCCAGAATGGGTAAGGTTGGAAGGGACCACTGTGGGTCATCTGGTTCAACCTCCCTGCTCAAGCAGGGTCATCCCAAAGCAGATGGGACAGGGTGGACTCCAGTCA
Organism: Lepidothrix coronata; assembly: GCF_001604755.1. Classification (NCBI taxonomy): domain Eukaryota; kingdom Metazoa; phylum Chordata; class Aves; order Passeriformes; family Pipridae; genus Lepidothrix; species Lepidothrix coronata. Next base: position 3,263,816 of record NW_016690217.1, read on the forward strand.
ATTCTTGAATGTCTCCAAACCTCTCTGGCCAATATTGGTTAGATCTCTGATAAAAAATAATTTTTATGCGTTAATGGCTTTAGCTGTTGTGAATATAAAAATGCTAATTTTAACAAACTAAAACTATACATAATTTTAACTGCATTGAAAGATATTTTTAATATTAAGTGCCAGTGAAGTGTTTCTTGGGCATTGTATTATAATTTCACTAGATTATCATTCTCCTTCCTCTATGGGATGATCTGACCAATTGTTCCTTCTTGTCCTTGATGTGGCATAACCATACCCTTATCACTGCACATCGCTTGTGTCTTTGAAAATGAAAATGAGATTAAAGATAAATTAGCCTTACGTAAGTTGGAGACTGTTCATGACACTTCTCAGGGAACAGCAGTATCTTCTGTAAAGTCTTCTCTTTACTTCTCTGTGCTTAGTTCCTTTCTTGTAGGTAAGTCGTGGTAATGGATGTGCATTAAGAAGAGACATTCCCACTGAAATCTCTACTGTTAAAGAAAATGGCAGAAGGAGCCATTCTCTACAAAATGTGTTCCAGTCTCCATAAAGAAACTTCTCAGAAAGTTTGCCACCAAAATCCTTGGGATGCAAAATATAAAATATTCATTTTCCTTGGGGTTTTCCCAACTATGTGTCATGCCATGCTGTTGCTGCCTTCTTGATTGAGGGACAGTCACTTTTCCAGGAGCTTTGCAGTAAACTGTAATGATCAGTGTTTGCTGTGATTTGGGGGCGCTGTACAATCCCAAACCCTCGAACCAGTCCCAGCTCAGAAACACCAGCTGCTTGTACTTACTAGAAACAATAGCATTCCTTCTAAACAAATTATATGGGTTAATTTGCAAATCTGATTATCTGTTCTAGATTTTACACAAGTTTAAAAGATGTACATTAAGAGTTAGTGTGGGGAAAGCCCAAAAATTGGGGAAAATAGCTATCTAGGGAGAATATTTCCTAATATGCTAACCTAGCTGAGAATATATATTTCCACCTAGGACTTTTTTCATTTTAGTGAACTATAGAATATTTTGAGTGAAATATAGTCTTAAACCAAAAATAAGTCTCTTGAGGAAAGTGGTGCCACACTGAAGTTATGGGCAGAAAAGGAAGGCAAAATTTTTGGAACTGTATTGACTAGGAGGGTGAGGAACACTGTGCTTTGGAAATCTAAATTAAAGTTACAGTTTTGGTACTTGTGTAAGTACAACTGGATTTTCACAAAGATGTATGCCTTTTCATGGAGTGCTTGTGAACAGCATATGGTATTCTGTGTGCTAATATGTACATGTAAATCTGCACTCCACCCTTTTTAAATACAAGGTAAAATTATTAACACATGCACATTCCAAAAAAAGACCCCCCAAAAAACAGTAATGAAAGAGACACAAATAAAACAGCAACAGAAAGTCCCATGAAATTGCCTTAGCTTTTGAGCAAATGTATTACAGGCTGAAAAAAGCAGCCCCTGAAATAATAACTTTGAGAGAAGGGGGAGAAAAAGACTAAAAATAGTGGTATGGTTTTTTTCTTTGCCTTTTCAAGAAGAAACAGCTTTTTTAATTTACAGACATAAATTCCCACTGGTGGTTTACTTCAGATTCAAAAAGTAAATAGAGATTGTGTACGTACATTGAACACAAAAAAAAATTTAGTGATTTGGTTCACTTTACTGGACTTCTGAAAAAACATTCTGACAACTATGCATACAGACTACTTGATCATAGTGGTCTTTTTTGACTTGAGAAAATAACATTGGTTTTGGTGCATCTACATTTAAGTGGACCCTTTATCTAGGCTTTAGAACACTGATCCAAAATACATCTTAACACACAATTGAAAGAAAACAGCAAAACAAAACAAAAGAAAAAAACTCCAAGAAAACTCACCGCCTAACCCAAGGGTAGACACAGTTTCTATATTTTTTTCTATATAAATTGCACATATGTTTCTTCAACCCTGTTCTTCCTTGGTTCCAGTCCAAAGCAGGTAAAATAAATAGATTTCATATTACAGGCCATATGTCAGAAGTGTTTAGCATTCCCAATTAGAGTCACAATTTTAGAAATACATAGCTGTCACTTCAGTATCCAAGTAGTGGGATGATTTCTAAAATGCTTTGCACATGAAGCACAGAGTTCTTCTGAAAATGCGATCTCTGTTGTGAATTGTAAACATCTTGAAAGCTTGTCAGTAGGTTCTTTTGAATTATATGTTTGTATTTTTACCAGGATTTTTTGTGTTGTTTGTGGGTTTTAAGTGCAAATACAGTATTATCATCACCTTGAGCCCCATTTCTGCTCTCCCATAATCAAGGACTAAGATTGTCTAGTATTTTTAGTTGTTCCTTCCTTTTAACACAAAATGCAGTTCTTAGCCTAGAAACACATAAAAGAGTCGTAGTGTTAATGTGGATGGAAACTGACTTGAAAGTACAAGATTCCTTTTAAGAAAAAAAAAAGTCTTAAAACTAGGGTTTTAAACATCTATCTCTCAAGAGTAAAAGTCTTCAGATAGGTAGTGCTTTAATCAGATGGAAACATTTAGATGAAGAGCCCAATAACAGATGGAGCTGGAGAGTTGTCCTGTCTTGGCCTTTTGTTCAAATGCCACCTGCACAGAGGTGGTAGTAGTGGGATTCTTACACTTCCTTGGTATGGAGTACTCCACTGCTTTAACAATGGGATTTCCTATACGTCTTCTGACATAAATTGTTTAGCAGAACCCTGACATTAAGGTGATGGGATTTTTTTTTTTTTTTGTGAGCCTGTAGATGGGTATTTTATCAGCTGTCTTGTCTCAGGTGAGAAAATTTAGAAAAAAAAATAATTTGAAAACCCCACTTTTTTGTGAGCCGCTAATGATCTGTGGATACAGCTATATGAAACTCCTTCTCCCTCAAGCAAGCAGACACAATTTCTGTAATTGGAGTTGATGGAAGCCTGTCTTTACAAGCACCATCACCTTCCACTGGATGACCCACATGTCACTGCTGAGGCTTGGGCTGAAAAGCAGAGCTAATGAAGGAGTTTTCCAGCTCTGGGTGCATCTGTGGCACTTGCTCTCCCTGCTGTGCTGCACAGCATACTGGCCATTTGTTGGCAACTTCATATTTCACACTGCAGGGAATTGAAATGATTGAACAGACAGCAGAAAAGTTTTATTTTCAGTAGAATATGTATCCCTAGACTCTGATTTGGCATAAAACATCTACTTCATGATCTGTTTCAAGGCCAGTTCCCTTCCTCCAACAAAGGTTATGACTTCAGGCAAGCTGTGCCTTCTCTGGCAGGGGAGAGATTTGCCTGAAGACTCGATTTGGTTAGAATCAGAGCATTCAGCAACAGAAGTCCTTATTTCAATCATTCTGAAAAAGCAGCCAAACACTAAATGTATAAACGTATTAAACTATGAGTAAAGAAGGCCTCTGACTTTTTTTGTGTGGGTTTTTATAAGAAGTTGATATGAACAATATCTCTGTGTATGTGTGCATGTGTGGCTAGGAATAAACATTCGTTTAAATAACATTCGTTATTGTTCTGAGGGTGAGAGAAGTGACAGATCCTCTACAATGTACTTGCTTAATGATCAGAGTCAGTAAGTAAATCTATCAGTTTCAGCTACAGTTTGTGCATATTTTCACTTTGGACAGTAAATTGTTGCTATGTTGATGTAGTTTCTGCTAAAGTCTTAGGAAATAGGTCCTACATGATGCAGCATTTGGAAATAAATTGATGCATTAAATCTTTTTTTTTGTATTCATGGTGGGGACCTAATTTCAGAGTATTTTGTTTCCTACCAAAAAAAGTCGATTTTTGAAAGACCAATACAGATTTCTTCGCGGAAGTGTCTTCTTAATCCACAGTTACACATCTACAAAAAACATCCATGTTATATCTTGCAATGACATAGTCAGATTCAACCTTTATTAAAGTGAGTAACCTGTTACCGTCTGTGTACTTCACTGCCATGGATGCACAGTCTTTGCGACATATGGCTGTTTTTCTTCCTCAGAAAAAATCCTTTTTGTAGCTTTAAAAAAATAGTAATTGAATATTTGCATATCTCCAAGGAGCCATGTGGGTTAAACACTGCATTCATCTTCCACTGTTCTTAGGCTGCTTTTGGTTTAGGAGTAAGAACTATTGCTTTTATGAAGCGCCTTTTCCTATAAAGTCAAAACCTCACAGCAGTGCACAGAAAACCAGTGCTATAAAGGAGCTAAGTACAGTCTTTAATATCGAAAGCTAGGTTGTAAGTGTTTTTGTTCCTATGGAGCAGATAGATTTGGTTCCATCTGTTCCATATTCATAACAAAGGAGCTTACTTGCAGGAGGACTGACTTCCTGGGAGTAGCATGATAATGATCTTTTCACCACAGATTGAAAGGATCTGAAAATGGTCACTTCAGCTCAGCAGAAAGCAGCCAGCAGTGATAGTGCTTCAGACCTGCTATTTTTCTCTAGCTCTGTTTCAAGGGCTCTGATGTCCAAGTGGAGACCAGAGACAAACAGCATTCCTCAGGGGTCAGTGTTGGGACCGGTGCTGTTTAACACCTTCGTCGGTGACGTGTACAGTGGGATCAGTGCACCCTCAGCAAGTTTGCAGATGACACCTGTGGTTGACAGGCTGGAGGGAAGGGATGTCATCCAGAAGGACCTTGACAGGCCTGAGAAGGGGCCTCTGTGAACCTCATGAATTTCAACAAGACCAAGGTCCTGCACCTGGGTCGGGGCAATCCCAAGCACAGACACAGGCTGGGCAGAGAATGGATTGAGAGCTGCCCTAAGAAGGACTTGGACGTGTTGGTTGACAAGAAGTTCAACATGACCCAGCAATATATGCTCAGAAAGCCAATCGTATCCTGGGCTCATCAAGAGAAGAGTGGCCAACAAGTCTAGGGAGATGATTCTCCTTCTGTACTCCCACTGGTGACATCCCATCTGGAGTACTGTGTCCAGCTCTGGGGCCCCCAGCAAGAGAGGGGCATGTTGGAGCGATTCTAGAGGAGACCTTGGGGGCTGGAGCACTTCTCCTGTGAGAGAGCTGGTGATGGTCAGCCTGGAGAAGCCTCCAAGGAGCCCTTAAAGCAGCCTTCCAGTACATAAAGAGGGCCTGAAATAAAGAGGGAGAGGGACTTTTTACAAGGGCATGTAGTGATAGGACAAGGGGGAGCTGTTTTAAACTACAAGAGAGTAGGTTTAGATTAGGTGTTAGTAGGAAATTCTTTACTCAGGGAGTGGTGAGACACTGGAGCAAGTCACCCAGAGAAGTTGTGGATGCCCCATCCATGGAAATGTTCAAGGCCAGGTTAGGTGGGGCTTTGAGCAGCCTGGTCTAGTGAAAGATGTCCCTGCCCATGGAGGGGAGGTGGAGTGGAACGAGATGATCTTTAAAGAGCCATTCCAAACCCAAAGCATTCTATGATTCAATGAAGATGCATGATTTTTCTGAATAAATCAAAACAAAAATATAAACCCTCCTTCCTTCCATGTCTGTTGTTCCCCTCCTCCATGTTAGTTCTCTGTCTGAGGAGTTCAGGATGTTTTCTCAAATAAAAATGGAATGACATGTTACAAATACAGGGTCAATTTTTCTTTATTTGATCTTGGTATTAAAGGCAGAAGTGAAAAATTATTGACTGTCAGTCTGGGTTCTGTTTTCTGAACTTTTCTCATGATCTCTTCTTTCTCAGCAAGAATATTCTGTGAACAAGAAATTTGAAGTCCAGAAATTGCATGTGAAAGCGCCTTGCTGGGTTTTGTAATTAGGATGCTCCAGTGCCATCTTTCATTACACACCTCGTGGGCTTTCAGAAAAAAAAAAAATCCATCTTGATCCAAGAAGAAAATATTCTTGTCTCTGCAGGATATTTCACAAGGGTAGAAGAGAAAAGTGCAGGAGTGTACCCCAAGCACTTTTACTTGGCTAAAAAACAAGTTATTCAGTGACCCCTAAAAGGTGAACTGGAAGTTTACAGAGATCTTAAAAATTAACTAGGAACACAGAATAGGAAAAATCCTTTGGTGTCATTGGTTCTGGCTATGCAATTTTGAAAGAGGCTATGAGACAGCCAGGTTTACCATTGTCCTGGCTGGAAGTCATGCAGGGCCTGCTGGATACCATAACTCTCTGTGTTCCAGGATGGCTGGCGCTCCTGGAGGCAGCTGTGAGAGTAGGATAGGCAGGCACCAGGCATGAATAGCCTGCCTTAGCTGGCACTGCAGCATCCATGTAGGCATACTCAGGGGTTTTTTGGCCTTCAAGCCAAAAGTACCATATCATGAAATTCATAGATGTGTGTGAAAGCATCCACTACCCTTGCCGTTTAAGACTCCAGATCAGATCATGCACACATATTTGCAGATGTGATACTCCTTCACACCCCAAAGTGAGAGATGTGATCTCAGACTGGGATTTTTTTTGTTCGTTTGGTTGTTAGTTTTGCTGTAGTAACTCAGGGAGAGCATCCATGCGTTTCAAGTGACTCTTTTCCTAACTAAGGTAAATGACAGTGTGTCCAGATTTCTTTGTAGAAACTCAGTGTATGGAAACGTCTTTTTAATGTGGGAGGAAGAAGCACCTGGTGCACACTGTCGTGCAGCTCTGCACAACTACCAGAACTGTATCCAGGGCAAATGTTTGTTAATGTTGACTAACCAGGAGCTGAGACACAAATGTAAGTGGATCTTCATAGTTACAGAAAGGAGATGGGGACTGTGCACTTCACTGTCAGGGCTACTCTAGTAGGACAAGGCTTGAGTTCTCTACAATGATGAGTGTAGACAGCACAGTAGGTTAGAGCATTTAAATTGAGCAGTGAAGGACACTATGTTGTTGAGAAAAGTTAATTTGGCAGAGTTTTTTGTCCATCTCTTTTGAAGTGAAATATGTGTCAGCAAGGAGGTTTTCCAGTAAGTTGTGTTGTCCTGTATTGTTTTCCAAATGTATGACCTTATATATATATATATATATGGAAAACATCATTAGAAGCTGCTCATAGATTGGTTATGCTAGTTCTTAACAGGCTAACATGTAAAGAATAGAAGAATAAGCTTGCACTGGGGAGGCACTTGTTTAGATCATGATATAGGAGGTAGAAAATAGAGATAATAATTTCCCTGTCTACTTGGTCAGATTGTTAGTGTGAAACAGGGGCTTTTCTGGAAGAGAGGTAGCATTCTCTCTTCAATTCTGAGTGGACAGTTGTTACAGCATTCAGGAAGAGGAAACCTCAAGAGGTACCCATGTGTTTCATGTTTGATGAGGCATTCATTGCTTTTAAAATGGTTTCCAAATCACCAGGGCTTTTGAGTCCCAGTTATGGAAAAGTGTGCACATATATATGCACTAAGTTTGAATTCATCTGGGAGTGATCACTGGGAATAGAGCTAAACATCCTGTGGTATACATTATTCTTAAAAGAAAAAAAAGCACAGAAGGAAATAATTTGTGGCAGAATAAAATGAAAGGTTAGCTCTCCCATGGGTGTCTTAGACTTTCCCACAGTCATGCTAACGACAGACTACGGTCTTTTTCTGGCATAGATGAGACATGTCAAAGTCTTGACGAGTTCTCCTTGATGAAGCTGTGCCTATTCTCAGATAGGTTGGCTTTTTGAAATATGGATTTCAAAGCATGAGTGAGACTGGTGGCACCAAACACAAGCTAGACAAGTGAAAGACAGAAGCAGGAATGTAGAAGTTTAAATGAAAGTGCTATGTCTGGTACACTGGACAGATTTTGAGTAAAGAGGAAACTTCAGCTTGATGTTTTCCTGAATTTTTCATGGTAAAGGTGACAAGTTGAAGGGTTAAGGAAATCCTTCCAAGGACTGGATATAAATTTCTGGCTTGTATGGTGGAGTGATTGAATGCTCAGTAGTCCCTCTGCAAGACTTGAGCAAACTGGGAATTCGCATGATAAAGATGTACTGTTATTAATATAGTGCTGGCATCTGTTACTGTGTTTTTACTCAGTCATGGCCTGGGACTCCACGATAGTAGGTGTAATGAAACAGAAGGTCTCTGCCTGAGAATCTTTACATTTTAGAATAAGAACTTGAATTACAGTGGACTATCATGTATTTTCCAAACTTTATCTTTTCTGTTTCATATCCAGTTTCCATCCTGCACAAATTTGGGTTTATCCGTGTAAAGGCTGTGCCAAGGTGCTATTAAAACTTGGACAAGAGAAAAAGCCCTTCCAAAATCTTTTGACCAAAGGTATTATCTCTATGCAGCGTTTGCAAACTTTGAGTGCATGTGTACTCAAATACGTTCAAAATTGTATTGTTCTCACTCTTTGCCTTCATTTTAAATAACAACAAAATACAACCCCCATTCTGTGCTTTTTTTTTTCCCCTAAATTTCTCCTGATCTTAAGGCTACTTCTTGAAGATCTCTTCCTGTCTTTGTCTTCTCCCTCCCCTGCTAGACATGAACAAGATATTTTGTTGCTTTGCTTAGGTGAGTAACAAAAATATCTTTTCATGTCTACATACATGTCACAACCCTAGCAAAATACATTTATAGTTACTTTGTTTTTATAAACTGACAGAATTTTCAAGGATAACATATGAAGACAGAAAAGTTTCTAAATATTTTGAAGATAGTGGCAAGCCCATGAAGATGGAGTAGAATGGAATGCCTCTCTCTGCCTTAATTATAGTGTCAGCAGTGGTAAAGCTAGCCATGGGTAATATGAAGTCTATTAAAGTGTATGAGTTTAGTAACATGATACAATACCCACAAATTCCGTGTGGGTGAACGTGTTGCTTTAAAGATCAAAAAGAAAAAGTCATTACTAACAAGACTATAATGTCTCTTCAAAGGATTTACTTACTTCTAGTTCTTAGAGATGGAAATTAGAAAAATGGATAGACTGCTTGAAGAAAACCGTTTTATTTCTAGTGATACCAAGGGAAAATCAAAGTACAAAAGTGCTTATGAAAACTCTGAGGAGGGTATATTTTTCTCTAAGTGCTTTATTTGATAGTATTAACTTGTTTTATTAGCAATTTGCTCTTAATGTTGTACAATAACTGTACTTGGTTTTGTTAATGCCACTGAAAACAGTAACGAGATGTGAGGTTTTTATTTCTTTCTAGTTAATAAGTGTTGGTTTGTTGCAATAGAAAGTATGACATCAGTCATTAATATTGGAGTAGTGCAGAAATGTTAGCACTTACTTTAAGGTACGTAATACAGTTTGCATTTATGAAAGAGAAACCTTTTTATATTGAGAGGAACACCTGCAAATATTTCATGTGGAAGTAACTATATGGTCTATTCTTCATCTCTGCCTCCTTATATTTCACAGGAACTTACATGCAACTAAAAGTCCATTCCAAGTAAGGTATGCCTTTCATTTATTCCCAGCGGTGCTTTATTTGTTTTTTAATGAGAAGAAACACCACAGAAGCAAAACTGATTCTCTTAGACGCTCAGGCTGGAGTTAGATGACAGCATTGCCCTAAACATAAATGTTCTTGCTTTTATGAAAAGAAAAAAGATAGTCTTTGCAAAGAACAACTGAGCTTTGTTTTCTTACTGGTTCAAGGCTTGGTTCAGAGATACAACACAGGCACAGTTGGATTTTCCAGCATCTGAAACGTCTGTTTTGTTGCTCTCCTGAAGGTGTGAAGGGTACCAGCTGCCCTGCACCAAGGCTTTCCTGAACTCAACAGGACTCGGCAACTTGGGAGGAGGACAGATGATAACAGTATGACTGTAATAAGCCTTTGGACTGGATTCAAAGTGATGCTGTCTGCCTCATATGAGCCTGCAGCTGCTGTTCACCTCTGGAGGTGTCCAGCACTGAGAAGGACTGGGCTTTGGGTTTCTTTGATGTTCTGCACTAAAAAGGTCTGACTCCAGTACACCAGCTGGGCCAGCAACAGGGAAGGCTTGTCATTAAATCACCCCTTAGAGCAGAAGAGGGACCATCCTGAGAGACATATAGGGCTAGACCATGCTAAGAGGAAATACTGAACAAATGGCTTAATTAAGCTGGAAGTCCATGGTTTACATATCTTAACATACATGGCTTGGTATTGTTTTATATGACTTCGATGTGAAACCAACTTTCAATCTATGCAGCCTTCAATCAGATATGTAAGCTGCAATGCATTAGAAGCTGCAAGAAAAATTATATTCTTTCTGGCCAACAGTTGCACTGGGACAGTTAATTCAGCATTAAGTGCAGAAACAGTAACTCTGTTACTTTCTTCCAAGAACTCTCACTAAAATAGCATTTTTCTGGCAAGTCATTTCCACTCACTAGTTTATTTTTTAGGAGGTCTGAGAAATACAGTCACTTGAGAGGTAGGCCATAATAATCCAGTGTTTTTACACAGTGCAATGCCAGTGCAAATTATGTATAAGACATTAGGAATTAAACGTAGCATTTCACAATTTGTGTGTTGTGCACTTGGTTTCTATCAAGTCTTTTTCTCTTTGCTGTGCACTTTGTCGTTTATATTTTGAATGAGTGCAGAATGTAAGTCCATGTTTGTGTGTAGGCATGTGTCTTCACACAGACAGGGTCAGTACAAAAATGCAATGTGACTGTTTTTACCTTCACTTCATACAGATACAGTTGAGTATGCAAGAGTAATGCAAAATATGCATTTGTATTAGGTGTCCTATTAATACTGTGGATTTTAAAATATGCAGTTGGAAATGCTGGTATCCATAGTCCTTTTGCTTTTATTAAGCCATAGGCAGTATTAGCTGTGATCTTTCATCTCTTTGTTTATTTATTTACTTTCCATTTTAGGTAGTTTTTCTTAGTTTTCAAGTGTTGTTGGCAGTTCTAGATCAAGTGGCTTTTCAGATGAGATTCTCTGTTGGCTTGAGATTTTTGAGTCTTTAAGTTGCTCAGGAATTTTTTTTTGTTTTTCTCATCTTGGTTGTGACTAAATACAGAGAGATGGTGGACTCAGCTATGCCAACTCTACCAGTAAGTTTAGTGGTGATTTATTGAGGAATTGTGCTTAATTGTTGGTCTGAAGAATGAGTAAGTTGTGGACATTTAATATTTTCGTTTTCCCAGAATGGAGTTGTGTATGCTACCAGAACAAAGCTTTTGCTGTTAGGTTGGAATGAAAGAGCAATCATGGAAAGTCTTTTAAATTAAACTCAAGTATTGGTGAGACCTGTGCTTTCCATAGGGCCAGTATTTATCTATTTTTTAGTTTTGTTTTATTTTAACATGTACAAGAAAGAAAGATCTATAAGTCCTCTCAAGTAACTTCTTTTTGATTAATAATTTTGAAGAACCCTTCATTATCCTTAGCTGTTGGTGTTACTTCATGTATGCACACAGAGGAGTGCTTTATTGATTGATTTAATTCTAGCTGACTTCTTAGTTGTAAAGTTTATGCAAATTCGTACGTTTTTTCAGTCTAAACTGTGAGAAGAATATTAATAACTAATTCTGCATTTACCTGGCTAATTTGCATACATTTGTGTTGTATGGTAAATCACATGAAAACCTTCAGGGGGAAGGCTGAGCTCTTCTAGCAACTAATAGGCTATTTTTTTCTTCTTACTTGCACAAATTGAGAAATATTGCCTGTGGCAAACATAATGGAAAACTGCATTTTTAATGCTCTCACACATACTCATTTCTTTACAAAGAAAGAAGCACATGACTCTTCTTAAAAATAAAACTTTCTAAATCTCTGTAGCTAACACAGGATATTGGATGCTAAAACACTTCAGGTTGGTGGAATTACGATTTTCAGGTTGTATAAGGTTACTTGGATATTGGATTTGACTAATGGGAGTGCTATTGTGCCTGAAAGGGCTAGAGGCAAATCAGAGCTATAAATATTTTCTGCTGGAGAGATTGTCTGTAACTTGCAGGACTAAGGGAGTGCAAGGACTGTGTAAACATGAGTTTCTGATTTACAACATGCAGCATTCTATTTATGGGATTGCTGCAGGTTCTCTCTTTGTGGTGTTTCTCCACATGATTACAGAAGTTACACGTGCAGCCCTTTTGCCTGGACAGTAAGTGTTGGGTGTTTACTTAAGCTGTATGCATGTCTCAGTTTAGTGTGCTGGGGAGAAGTTCAAAATTAATCCTCTATTGGTTTCCCAGTCTGAAACAATTCTTCTGTTTAGTGCTTATGGTTAGGAAGCACTTACCAGGGCCAGAATTTGTGTAACAGAGGTGGTGGTAGTAGTACATCTGCAATGAACTGAGGTGAGATCTTGGTGTGATTTCTCAGTTCTTCCCTACAGAAGACCCTGTTTGATGGACTTCTTAGCAGAGAGCAGAAGAAAACATTCATTACATTTTTCAAAAATATGGTGAGATCAGACTGTCTCCTGTGTTTCATGATCACTGGTTTGTAATCCCTTAGAGAATACTCCAAGTGAACTGGTAACAGTAACTGAAATACAAAACAGTAAGAGAATTACCATCTGCAGTGTGTCTGCAGAGGTGCACTGAAGGTGTTGGGTTTCTTCATAAAGGAAAGGATGCTCCTTTACCAGTATCCCCACCCCCATTCTAAACAAAGGTACTATCTGAGTGACTTAGAAAAACGGAGCCCTTTTTCTACACTGAACTGGTTTTGCTGTCTAATAGGGCCCAGAGTGACTTGTGCCTTGAATGTTAAATGTCTTTGCAGTGCTAAAGGAGAATTTGGACTGCATTTGTGATTCCTTTTTTTCTCTGTATCAGGACTTGCATTTTAGGGAAAGATGCAATCCTGTAATTAGAAAGCTAAGAATGAGTGAGGAGGCAAGCAGAAGTAACCACTGATTACATGTGAATATCAGTAAATAGGATGGTTGAGACACTTTTTATTTGTGGCATCCTGATAAATGAGCCTTGGGTAGTTGCCAGCCAAATTTTTGCCTGTCTTAGGAAAGGAAATAATTACAGCTTTTGTCACATCTCTAGCAGGTCCTGATAACCAAGTTACTTTTGAAATTTTATTTTTTGTTTGTTTGTTTGTTTTGTACATTTACTTTTTAATTAGCTTATTTTGTACACTGATTGGGCCATATCTTGATGACTCCTTTAATGAGTTTTAGGGATTTATCATAGTAAGTTGAACTACATAACTGTTTTCTGTATTTGTTACTTTTTTATTCTCTATCTGCAGCTTTCTGCAGTCATTGAATAACTGCTAAGTGTTATCAGGCTGAGAAAAGACCTAACCTGTTATTTATATCTAATATATTAATAATGTACCATGTGTTTTCTAGCTGAGAGCTGTGTAATTTTATTTTTTATATATTTAAATATAGCTTGCAAACACTGAAATATTTATGGTTTGGCTCTTGATGAGGAGAGAATAATTTTTGTCACTCTCTTTCCTTTCCTTACAGGGTATAAAAATGATAATTTGTCTTTATGGGCCATTTTTGGATCCATCTAGTCCTGTGTGCAGTAGTTCATTGCATGGTTTTTTTTCTAGTTCACCAAATGGAGATGGAATCTCCAGTCTCCAATCTGAAGAATACAGAGGCCATGACTTAAATTTCTTTGGAACTGTGGAATTTTCCTATTTAAAAAAATAATGAAGAGCCCAAACCAGTTATGTCTGTAATCATTGAGATGTTTTCATATATCTTTTTATTTCAGAGAGATTTTAGTGTTCACTTTCTTCTAAGTGAAGTCTTTATGTAACCATGAAGTCTAAAACATTTTCTTTAAAAGAGGGACCCAAGAGATTGTCATGAAGTTGCTGGTAAAGGTGAGGTAGGGCAAGGGAGGAGGGAAGTGTCATAGGAATTGTAGTGACATATAGGAACTAGCAACGCTGCAGAGTTCCTCTTCTGTTTTCAGTTGTGATTCTTCCTGGCACAAACCAAACCAGTCAGATCTTTTCTAGTCTAATATCATCCATGAAAAAAAAAGAGCATGTAACTACTTTTGCGCCTTATAAGGGATTTTTTTCAAAGGTTTGTTTTCGTTGTGCAGCAAGGCTGCAATTTCGTTTTTTTTTTCCCTTGGGAATTCTGGCTTTTGAAATGAAAAGTGTTGCTTGGGACACGTTCCATTAGTATCAGAGGCTTCCTGCTCTCAGAACTGGCCTCTATTTTATTGCTAATATCACCTTTAAAATGGGCAAATGAAAAAGCCTTACAGCAAAGCCTTAGGGGCTAACCTGATTTGGTGCAGGAAGGAGAATGAAATTTCTCTTTGTAGAACCTAGAAAGGACATCTTTTCTTATACTGTAGCTAATTTCAGTGGCATGTAGCAACAACAGCCCTGGTTTACCTGAGAAGCAGCTATTACAGATCCCAGCTGACAAAGAGGAGTTCTCTTTTTCCTTTCCTGACTCTTTCGTGTGGGTGATACATCTGGTCTTAGGACAAAAACTGCCACTGGGGTATGTTTTTTCTTTTAAGATGAAAAGGAGAAGGGAGAAGGAGGGAGGATGGGAGAAAAAGAAAGGAAGGGAAAAAAATTAATTGCAGTCATGCATCTTGGCAAACAGTACCTAATGTCTTAGGAAGGCCAAAGAGGTTGCACTGTATCCCTTCACCACTTTGGTCTTGGTTGTTAAGGCAGATGCGAGTGCTGAAAAATGCTACTTATTTTTTTTTTTTTTATTATTCATTGTTCCCTTTGAAGGAGTAAAACATCGATTAAAGAGGCATCTTCCTGACTTTACTGCAAAAAATTGAGAGTACATAATTTTTCTGGAAAGCACTTTTTCATACTTTTCACTAAAATTGTGTCAGTTTCTGTGGTGATGATTTAAGTGCAAATGCTATGGTTGCAATAGGACTGTAGTTCATGATATACTTTGTAGATGCAAACCAGTGGGGGAAAGTGAAGAATGGGGGAAAGAGATTTAAACATCAAATGGATTTTAATGTTTTTCTTCCAAAGAACATGGCCAATCACTACCTGTTATTTGCTCCTGAGTGTGCGCAAGTATTCTGTACACCTTTGAACACATAGGAACAAAGCATTAATTTTCTGTGTTTTCCAGAAAGAATGGATTTTTTTTTGCCTAGATTTTTTTTGACTCCTAGCTAGTCAGTGGTATTCTAGTTAGTCACTGAATAATAGAGTATTATAATAAACAGCAGTGAGCAAAACGTGTTTATTTGATTGACCTAAGCAACTGCCTGTAAGCATCAAAGCTAAAATTTACCTTTAAATAAATGTGTGTCATAATGCACTTCTGGAATAATTTCTGGGCAGAAAAAATCTGTTAGTGGTAAATTTACTGTAGGGGTTCTATTTTGTCTAATGTTGCAAGTGTTATTTCCACCTTTATGCTGGTAATTTGTTAATGGCTGTATGATTCTTTTCTTTTGAGAAATCTAAAACTGCCTGTTCAGTCTTAACAAACCGTTTAGCCAGTTATGTATATTTAGTGAGGGCCACAGAAAGGACAAAATTTCCTGAATATAGCCACAGAGTGCAGGTATTGTACCCTAAATAACGCACCAGTTACTGTAAATGTCAATAGATGGAGATTTTTCTGACTTTGACTTAGTAATATAGCAAAACTATCTCTTAACTCTCTTTGGACTGCTTGGGATTGTGGAGGGGGGAGCATAGTTTCTACTCTTGTCTTTTGACTAAAGAAAGGAAACAATTTTTCAAGAACTTTCAAGATGTGGAACCACAGCTTTAGCTTTATTATATTCTTTGCTTTTCTCCTTTTTTTGTGTTTGTACTGAGTTTTCTAGTTCTTGGTAAGTTCTTCTAAGAAAAATCTGATGCCTGCCTTCCAAGCACATCATGAAAGACTTAGGAAATTTATTTCAAATTAGTTGAGGAGCCCTTCAAGTGTGAGCTTAACGTGAAGACAAAGAGTGTGCATTCATATCTCTGTGTATAAATCATGTTAGTTATTTGTCACACACAGGGACAGAATTAATAAAAATGGATGAAACAAGGATAAACAGAACAAACTAACAGCTGAATCATCTTTCCCAATAGTTGCCATTTAATGCAAAACACAGTTCATTTTGCCCTAATACATGGGTTTTTTTAATGCAATAAAATAGAAGTTACTCTGTAGTGCTTCAGGCAATATTTTTTGGCAATAGCTTTTGAGGGGTTTTGCAAGAAAAAAACATGAATGGTCTTTTGGAAGTGAAAGTCTGCATGCGCAAGTCAAGTTGCTTGGTTGCCAGTGTGCATGTTCAGCTGTGGGCCAGTGTACAATTTAAAAACTGAGGAAAGTTACCAGTATGTAAAGATTGGCAGACATTACACAAGGGAGTCCGGTCTGTACTGACAGGCAGGCATATTATGATCATGTATTTTGAGGCAAGAATGGTTCTAGAAAGGAATTTTTCACAACAGCACTCTTTTCCAGAGAAATAAGTAGGTGTTGACACTAGATCTTTGTGTGTGATCTTTTGCATTAGGGCTAGACATGCTTCCACTTACTCTTTTTCTCCTAATACAGTAAGTATTCTTAAAATTAAATACTTTGAATGTGAAACGATAAGGGAGGGCAGAAAGAAGGAATAAACTGATTTTGGTTTGTTAGTTGTATAACATGGGGAATTGTGTTTTGACTGAAGCAAGATAAATATTTTGTCAACAAAGGCAGATGCATAAGGAGGCTGACTTTGCTGTAAAATTTAGTGGTGTGTATTTTTACTTTTCTGGCTGGGACTATATACAGAGTTCCATTTTTAGCACTGTCACCTTTGGTGTCATTTTGTTTTTTCGTCCCTTTTTAGGTTGTTGAAGCCTATGGCTTAGTGTTTCAAGACTAACTTTTCTCTAAGTGTTCTGAAGTGTTGTTTTTTCAGAGTGGACACATGCATTACAGCAAAAACCATATCAAAAAAGCTTCCAAGAAAAAGGTGTGGAAAGATGAAAGGAGATAATGAAACATTGAAAATACTATGTGCTTCACTACTTCCACGTCAAATAATAAAGGAATTAATTAGAATAAAACCTTCAGTTCTTTTCCTGCTTTTGCGTAGTCACGCTACTTTGTGCACTTTTAAGTCTTACATGCAGAGACTGAAATGTGTCCAGCCCTTCAGATGAAGGGAAGATAAAGGATAGTTTATTTTAGCACAAAATATATTCTGCATTGCACACTCTTACTCCTCCACTTGTCTTTCCTTGTTCTTCATTTTACAGCTTCTGCGATCCCAGATAATGGAAGGAGATCCTGCCTAAAGCTTAAGGTCTTTGTGCGACCAGCAAGTAAGTTCTTCAGATTAAGTTTTTGAGGGTGGCTTTCTAGTGCATGCTTTACTGTGTGGTCTAGTAAACAGCAGTAAATCTTTTTTTTAGCTGTTAAATCTTGTATCTGTTCTTACATACAACAACGTTTGTGTTACGATTTTCATCGTATTTTCTTATTGTTTTTCATAAAGCTTTAGTTACATCGCAGTTGCTAACTTGTTTCTGGAAATGGGTACAGATAGGAGAGTGTACTGGCATTTGGACAAGTGCCACAGATTTTAAAATATGAATATGCTTAATTATATGCAGTAAATAGAGAGAAAAAAATAGAGGAAACAAGGCAAGTGGGGAGTTTAAGGGTGTCTCACTAACATATTTGGCTGTTATCTTTATTTTCGTTATAGACAGCTGTATGAAAACTATAGGTGTTCATGATCGTGTTTTCGATGTTAACGACAAAGTAGAAAATTCATTAGAACCAGCAGGTTAGTATGCTTAGAGAATCTCTTTTAACAAATGCGTGTATCCCTCTGGTGCTTCAGTAGTTTTTTTCCTCTTCTCTCTGCATGCTTTGCATGGTACAACTGCTCTGCTTTTGCGCATTTCCAGCAGTGCTAATGCACTGTATGATATATTTCCTGTATCCTTGTCTAATCAGGGGAAGAAAAATGTTGCTTTATTTGCTTTTTTGGGCAACATGGTTTAATGTAATATGGTGTGTGCCAGTGTAAAATTTTCACCAGTATCCTGAAGTCACTGGCCCATCCAAGCCAAACACCCAGCATGTTGGCAAAACACACTATTTACTAACTGGGTCCAAAATTTTAGAAATAAAAGTCAATGGGCACACCTCATTTATTATGTATGGTTTCAAAAGACCTTCCGAAAAACAGAAGCACTGCTTGTTTAATGCTGGTGCATGACACAAGTATGCAACTAACTGAGTTAGTGTTTATGTAGAAATTAGTCCTTTAAAATTATATATATTCGTGTGTACACATGGTTAGGCAAAGTATCATTTTTACATATGTGTACATACACACACACATGCACACACTGATATATATATATATGTGTGTGTGTATGTATAAAAATTTCTCCCCTGTTTTTATTGAAGCAAACTTAAGTTTGGGGAGGCCTTTTCTGTTTTGTTTTTTTTTGTAAAACATTGCCTTAAGAATAAGGATGCTTGCTATGATGAAACCCCTTATCTACCCAGGGCAAAGTTATATTAATCTCCAACATCAATCAAGCTGACATGTCTCTGTGTAGAAAGTGCATGTGTGTTGTTTGAGTGGCTCAAGTTTATGATAGATAGAGGCATATTTAATTCTAGGTGTATATGTAATCCCAACAACATAAATGAGATGGCTCAAGATATTAAAATTAGGTGGATATGTAGAAGTATTTATAGTAGTGGTTTACCTGTTTGCTTTATATATACCTACACAGTGCCCACACATTGTTTCATTAAAGCCTCAATAATTAAAATACACAGTTAAACAAACAAATTATACCAGAAAATATTGCCCATATGCCATTTAGTACATACCCTGAAGAACAGTTACCAAGATTTTTTTCTCTTATGCTATTTGAAAGGAGACTTCCTCTTTATGTATGAAGCAATGTACTGATTTTTTGCTCTCTGTAATGTGCAGTTCCTTTAATTAAAATTTATTATTTATGCAGAAGAATAAATGAGATTTTCACAAATTATCCAATTTGAATGATATGCCTATGGATAAACAACAGGGTTTATTGTTTTTCTTTGAAATAATTTTCAAGACTCTCCTAAAATTTGGAGGTTTGAGAATCAAAGATGTTTTCTAAGCAAATCTAAATGCAAGGACAGTGCATTTACATTAGATACATTTATACATTTGATAACAACATTCTTGTACAGAAGACATAAGGATGTTCTCTCTCTGTCTCTGTGTTACCTATGAATCTAAAAACTCAATGCACTTTTTTACATTTTGTGATTTGGTAAACATGATCTAATTAATGTGTATTTCTCCTGTTACTGGCTTGCAAAAGAGATCATCTGAGTAATAAATGCCTGATTTTAGTAAACTTGCTGAATATTTATTTTTTTTAGCAGTGCTGCTCACTTCCCATTGAATGACTATAACTAGCTAGCATCCTCACAAAAGCACATCATTAGAAAGCAGCAGGCAAACCAAGGAACCAAAATCAAACAAAGAGCATCCTGCAGTCTGAGATGAAATACTGTTTATGTTACCAGGAGGAAATAATAGCTTTAATGAGAAGGTTTGGTACCAAAAAACTCCCACTGCTGACATCAGTGTGTGTTTGCATTATTAATTGGTGGATCTTGTTGCATGTGTTCTGTGTAATGTACTAATTTGCATGTCTCTGGCGAACATCCTCTGCTTCTATGCTCTCATCTGGCCTGCCATTGTCTTCTTCCACAGTAGACAGAAGAATTGGAAGGCAGGAGGGTCATGTTCAGCAGATTACTTACTGTCGTCTTTCTTTTAAAAATCACCATTTCTGTGATTTTTGAACCCTTGTAATTTCACTGGTTTTGTTCAGAAATTTGTAGGAAGCTGATCTGTAATGATCACACTTCTTTCAGAAGTGACCAAAGTAATTGGCTCTATTCCTGTCCTCCCCTTCTCTTCCTCCTTAATAATAAAAATAAAAAGCCCCTAAACAAAAATTGCAGCTGTGCATATCTGAAAGTTATACCTGAAGGGCGTGTGATACGAGGCTGTGTGATCTGAAAAATTTATGGCTGTAAAAATAATTTTTTTCTATTTATTGGTGGCATTTCCAGTCTTTAGCAGTGACCTTCTGGATTTTACTCAGGAGTTTTTCCTGTTCATTACTTGCCTTTAGTGTTTAAAATGAAGCAAAACCTTTTTCCCAAACCTTAAAGAAAGTGCAATTATACCTCTGCACCTCCAAGGAAAATTGTATATGTAGACTAATATTCGTAACCACAGATGAATTGTGTCTTCTAATAGACAAGTGCAGAAACCTTGCAACAGCACTGACAGAAAACCCAGATGATTTCTCAAAAGGAATCCCTTAATGTTACATGGAAATCAATTCTTCTGTGAAGAATGGCTTTATAAAAATGGCATCATAGAAGATCTCCATATTTTTCATTTAAGCAAAGTAATCTTTTTAGCTTAGTGCTTTTTCATTGAGCTTTTTAGCCGTAGCCAGTGTTCCAGTTGTGGCAGTATCTGATAGTCACAGAGGATGAGGATTTATTAGTGCTTTACACTAGTTGTGGCCTGTTGTGTTTTAGTGCTGAGTCACTGATATAATTAGGACAAAAGTGTTGACATTCAGCGTTGCAAATTCAGACTTATTTGCCATTCTGTTGATGATGCAAGAGATAGAAGGTAATACACATAATTCTCTCTAGTTTTAGTTCATCAGCAGTGAGTAAATGTTTTCAAATTGGGAGGAGCTAACTTTAAATATATGAAAGAAGATAGAACTGACAGTTAAGACAGTCAGTTCTCTGTAAATTTTCTCTGTAAATTCCTAGAGTATATTTTAATTGAGAAGGAAGCGTTTGTGAAGCGCTGTAGTGTCATTGCAGTGTCATCAAAGTAGAAGATTGTAACTCGGAACTGAAATGTGAAACAGCTTTTGGTATTGACAGCCACTGGAATTGTCACTTTTCAGTAGCCAGCATTCACTGAAATTTTTAGATTCCTTTGGAATAATTCTGGAGGAAGAATACTGGAGCCTTGCTCAGTGTGCCTGGGAGGGTCTCCTTGTCATATGTGGTGTGGAGCTGCAGCTAAAGTCATTCCAGCCAGTCTTTCCCACTGACATCAGAGAATCACAGAATGGGTAGGGCTGGAAGGGACCACTGAAGGTCACCTAGTCCAACCTCCATACCCAGGCATGTCCCCTAGAGCATGTTTTCCTGAGGATTTTGTCCAGATGGCTTTTTAGTAGGAGAATCACACCCTCTCTGGGCAATCTGTTCCAGTGCTCAGTCACCCACACAGTAAAGTTCTTCCTCCTATTCTGGTGGAACTTCCTGTGCATCAATTTCTGCCTATTGCCTTCTGTGCTATTGCTTGGCACCACGAAGTAGAGATGATGTCCCTTTCTTACAGACGTGAACTATTTACAGTTGATCAGTGCTTGCTTGTCATACTTTTGCCTTGAGCAGCACTGAAACCTGTTGATAAGCCTTATGTGATTATAGCATCAATTAGTGCTGAAAAAAGTACAGGTGATAAATTGCTAATTCAGTTTACAGTGCATCTTGCTGTGTAACTGAGCTGGGGCTGAAGAGCCTATTAGCCTAAATTATGCTAAGTGCTCTATCTGCTGTTGTGCAGTAGGAAGGGGTGGGAGCTTGTTAGTAGCTAAAGCCAAGTAATATGAAAGGCTCTATGCCAAAGTGGTCTCAGTGAGCCCAGTGTCCTTACTCCTGCTTCCCTTAGTCCTCTAGGTGGACTTGCACAGCTCTCACCCAGTGTAATCCTGACAGTGCAGTTCCTTGAGATAGGAGCTATGAGACAGAAACATCATAGATATGTTGACATCTCTTATAAATAGGGGAGCTTATTACACTTAATTTTGCTGGAAACTTAAAGGACTCTAAAAAACTTACGAATATATTTTGAGTCCACTTCACATTTCCCCAAAAGGTTTAGCTTATTTCTGTCAGAGCTAACTTTTTATGGCAAAACTCAGATTGCTTTTTTAAATAGCCAGATTAGGATATGGGGGATAGGAAGGGCCAAATGTGGATATGGGGGATATGGATGGCTTTGCAGAGAAAAATACCACTGCTGTAACAACACGGAAGCTGAATTTGACTTTACCTACCTTTTTTGTGTTACAATCTATGGCTTTTAGGCTGATCTGTAGTTTATGAAAACTAAACGATGGTTTATTGTGTACCATAAATTTAATATTTGTTACTGTATTCTCTTCTGCCACTAATGCATAAGCATGTTTTCCCAACTCATCTGGTTCTTTTCTCATTAGTTTTAGCAGCACATATGTATTTCTCTATTTTGTGTCCAATAAAAGGGAGTGAGATTTTCCAGATTGAGTGTGTATTCTATAAAATTGGTGATTGTCATGTGTTAGCCTTAAAATTCTGTTTCAAGAAGGGGGGAATGATCTTAGATCTCCTGCACATCCCCAGGTGCAGTATACTTTAGTGGAAATTTTGTGTGAGGAAGGGAATATATGCTTGGGCTTACAGGCTGTCATTTCAAATTCAGGAGCCCGAATCTGTAACTGAGTAAGGGGATTAACTGTGAAATTAATTCTGGGCATGTGCAACACTTGAAAATCACGTGTTTTTATTTAGCTGCCTCCCAACTATTGCTATCTAATGAGCCATCCAAAGCTAGAGCTACAGTCTTTTAGTGGAAGAGGAATCTTTCATTCCTCAATCCGCTGAAATCAGGCTTACTTTCTGCTCCTCTGGTCTTCAATGGGAGTTTTTCGAGTAAGAAATGCAGGACTAGGCCCCAAGTTGATTACATAATGAGATATTACATGCTTGTGAATGTCAATGACAGCACAAGGTTCATTGCCCTATTTCATAAAGGCACTGAAATCTACTTATGGTTGTCGGTTCAGTGAGAGTTTATTAAGGATGCAAAATCTCATTGGAATGTGTGCTTTCTGTTTGAACAGATGATACCGTACATGAGTCAGCCGAGCCATCCCGTGGTGAGAACGCGGCACAGACACCAAGGATACCCAGCTGGCTTTTGGCAACTCTATTGTTCCTCCTGGCAATGCTTTTGATATTATAGCAGAGTATGCTCCGGCAACCTGTCGCAGAAAATATCAGGGTCTTGGAACATCAAAGATCCACCTAACTGCTCATCCCAGGAAAGGGACTTTATTGTTTTTGCAGATGTCAAATTGTTATTTTTCCCTTTTCTTCTCCCTTTTAGCCTGAACTCAGCAAAAATTTGAAGGGGATAACTAGCTTCAGCACCCACCCCTACCTACCCTGTGACTTTCTTAACCCCTCCATATAAATAAAAGGACTCCAAATGAAAATGCCAAACTATAATAGTGACACTAGTGATTCTTATTTTCCTCTGCATTCTCCTTTAAAAAGTCACCTCTGTTAGCTCACTGTGTCATCCGTATGTGGACTAGGAAGAATAGTGGCAGATACAGTCAGTGAGGGATAAGGAAAGTGAGTGAAAACCTGGGAGAGTCTTTCTCTGTGATACAATATTTATGCCTTCTCATTCAGCACTGTAGGATGATCATGCAAGGCATTGTGTCACCATGTCAGGACTGGAGGGGAAATATTAAGAGTAGACATAATATAACACCCTTACCTCCAGGAGTTTCTAAATGAACTGGCTTCTGAAAGGGAAAGATGATGTTTCTTATAGGACTGTCTTGAAATGTCTTTGACAGTAAAATTTGTGCTCACAAGTAGTAATGCTGTCTTTGGTGAGAGGAAGAAGTTTAGTATTTAGGAATGTTAGCATACAACAGGCAAGGTCAGATTTAGGAAACTTCACTGGGGGTGTGAGTGCCTCTGTTATTTCGTTTTAAGGGGATAATGCACACCGGATTATTTTATTTTAAAACAAATCAACCGTGGTGCTACAATTTTTTCTTGAAATGCAGAGGCACTTTTGAGAATAAAGTGACCTTCCCCAGCACTGACTTAGTAGCTGATAGCCTTGGATGCTGCTCTGGGTGTTAATACATGCTAAAAGAGGACATCGGTGGCCAGATGAAACATGTTTGGGACACAGGATCTTCAGTGTGCTCTTGATTTGTCTCTCCTGCAAGTTCCTCAGTCATGGGAATAAACCACATGTAGAAGAAGCCAGGGCACTCTAATAGCATTGTTTGGTGGGGGGAAAGAAAAGAAGTGTGGAATATGAATTCAAGTGTTGATTTTTGTCTTTTCACCTTCCAGCACAGTTTGAAGAGTAGAGGAAACATGTTTATCAACCAGAGATAAACTAGATGGGCTCCCAAAGACTTAACAAAATATTTTTTTAAAAATCCACTAGAATAGAAAATACATTATTTAGATATACTTTATGCTGAGAGTGAGTATATATGCTTGTCCTGTTCAAACATGTGAGAGAAGTGGTAACCCTTGATGCAATTAGCAAATGGGACTGTCTTGTTGATGGAATTAGGTATGACCTTGTTAAGGAATCTGAGCCTTGGCTGACACAAAACTTTAAAAAGTAGTTTGCCAGGAAGTGCAAGCCTTGGAGTGCTTTTTGGCTTGGCTACCATGGAATTTGGATGCTAAGCTTAATCAGTGAAATTTCAGACCCAGACTGAAACAGAGCTTTTCTGACAAAAACTGTGGTAATTACATTAAATGTGAAACAAAACACGGAGTGCATTCAAGCAAAATAAGATTTTTCCATATTAATTATGAAGAAAAAGTCTGCCGTAACAAAATTGAGTGATGCCATTAATGAACAGCACTTCATAGGCTTTGTTTTTTGTTTGTTTTTTTTTTTTTTTAATGCGAAAAGCTTTCCAGGAGTTGAAGCAGGAAAAATAAATTTGAGATTTAAAGGGAGGTTTTATGCATGCTGAGCTATGACCTGGGCTTGCCTGATATCGAACATATTCATTAATGCAGGGCCTGTACTTACAGGAGGAAAGCAGGAAATTTGCTCTAGTATGAAGTGCACAGGATAAAGATACACAGACCAAACAGTGAGGGAAGTCATCATCTCATTACAGGCTGTCTGGTACTTTGCTCTCTTTTGTATATGCTTGGTACACACACTAATACTTCCTGAATGTAGGAATTATAAGGCTTTGGATGAGGTGAGCTTATTCAAAATACACCTTATCAAATGGATTATTAACCAGAGTACAGATAATATTGCATGATGTGTAACCATATTAAAATGATTCATAGCAATTGCAGGCAGTCATACCAGCAGTGCCAATTTAATGTAGGAACAGTGACTTCATTTGTCATCCTTTGTCTCTGAATGATGTTGGAGTTGAAGACATACATTTATCCACAAAGGATTGTCACTAGTGTTACTCCTGGTGAAACTCACCCCTTCATGTTTTCACAGAGCCTTGCTGGGTAGGTGAGGGACAACACAAATGATGTGGCTGCATGGCAGATCCCAGTGCTGCCTGGCATGGCGTGGCTGGGAACAGCGTACCAGACTCTGTCAGACAGTTTGATACTTGATGGCATTAGGCAATCCCAGTCATACCACGATACATAAATGTTGGTGGGCTTTGTATTGCATTGCAAATCTCTAGATGCTTTAAATGCAGATGTTGCTGCAAATTGAGGAGATTTTTGCTTCCTTACCCTTTATCTGCCCCGGCTCAAATCTGAGGTACTGATTCTCCCTCAGCCTAGGTGGGTTACTTATGCCCATGACCTGCAGTCCTGGCTGCCAAGTGCATTGCAATGTGAAGCAGGCAAAATAGGGATCAGTCAGTTTAGTGGATACTGTGTATCCTTCAGTAGACAAGGTAACATTTCGTGTTAGTTTAGAATATTGTTTTGTACTGTACTTACTTGGATGGCGAAGGAAAGACAAGTAAAACTTAAAGCTATGTTCTTTAAATTCTGTATTATTAGCAACCTCTGTTGTATATAGTGTTTGATAATAAAGTATTAATTTGATTCTTATGTCTTTTGTAAGTGAGAACAATAGACTTTCAGGATATAAAAATCACGTGTTGATTACAAGACAGAGCTTTGAAGCATCAAGTGTGATCATGGCTGAGAACTGAGAGACAAGTGGCCATGACACTGCAGCATACAGGACTCATCTTTGAAAATCGTTCATCTGTTGCAAGACTTCACAATGTCAAGACCTGGAACAACATGACTTTTGATGATCAGTGTTTTGTCCTCAGTGTTTAAAGGTCTGATGTTGGAGCCCTGTGGTTTATGTGTTAGTTTTTGTTCTTTTGTATCATGTTTGTTTCTAAAAAGGCTTTGGGGATATAACAACTTTTCTGTTATTTTGTTTGTTTGTTTCTTTTTTATTTGTATTTTTTTCCTCCTGTTTTTCTTCTGGTTTTGTTCCCATGAGTAGTTTTTTCCGGAAGGGATCTTGCCAGTGTCATTTGCGATATGTGTATGTACTTGGTTCCAAAAGAACTAGAAACAAATTTGGGAAGTACTGAGAGTAGTTGAGTAGATTGTTTCCTTTCCTCTGTAACTGTGGAAGGAAAATGGTTGTATTTGTACCCGTTGATTCTCACCCCTAGCCCTCAAAACTGAACTTAATCCGTTGCCTTATGAGTGCAGTGGTTCAGTCACTTTCAGAGGCTTAGAGTGTTAACTCTTCCCCTCTTTTCATTACACTTGGATTTTGTAATCACCAGTTTTAATGTACAACCCTCTACACTTCTCTTCCCTCTTCCTGCCCTTCCTCCTCTCCCACCCTTCTCCTTTTTTAATTTGGAGCTGTGAATGGGCAGATCTGTTTCTGGTCTGGCATCACTGAGTTTTTCCCATGCATTCACCCTCGAGCTTCTCGAATGTGAGACAAATCTCCCTACAATAGGCTTGCTGCCATTGTCTGTACAGTTTAATAGATGCTGGCATGTTGGAGGTTACCCATGAGTCTGCGAAATCCGCTTACCATGCTTACTCTTGACACCCCATTGAAGACACTCATTGTGTATGCATCTGGGTATGAAAGTCCAGCTCAGTGTGGTCCTGTGCTTGTACTGCCCTGCTTTGCAGTTTCTTTGCACTTACTCATTGAGTGCTGTTTTTGAAATGCTTACATTATATAAACTTAAAGGAAAATGTTAAAAAAAAAAAAGGCAACAAAATCCCTGCCCCATAAGATCTGTATTTGTATATACACGTGTCCGTACAACTATACTTAAATAAAATTAAAGATTTTCATCATTTTAGTTGGTTATTTTAGACTACATTTTTGTTTAATTAACTGCATTTTTATTTTGTGGGCTATTTGTACCTAACTTACATAGAATGACAGAATGGTCAGCATTGGAAGGGACCTTCAAAGTTCTTCTAATACAGCCTCCCTGCAATGAGCAGGGACATCTTCCACTAAATCAGGTTGCTCAGAACCCCATCCAACCTGACCTTGAATGTTTCCAGGGAAATGAGTGAGGAGTATGAGTGGGAAAGTGTGAAAAATGCAGTAGGCACAACTGACTAGAGCTGTAGCTACCAATGTCTTGGCCAATCTAAAGCGTGACTTCTCCGCTCTTCACCATTTTTAAATGTGTTCAAAGATCATCCAAATACTTAGGAGGGTAAGGAGCTATGTCAGCCCAAGTGCTGGAGCATTACATGGTCTCCATCATCACTTCTACTCTGCTCTAGGCCTCCCGAGCAATCTTCCTTCCTTCCCTGGGTAAGAGGTTTTTGTATGGTGTAACTCTTACTTATTGAAGAGTAGAGCCAGCCACAGAGCTGGGCAGCTGCACTCAGTCCTCCTCTACCAAGATGCTCCTCAGACTGATGAAGAGATGGGGTTGGAAGTGGCTTTGAAGTATCAGCAGTATTTTTCCTTACTAAAGGGAGGAAGAAGGCTCAGAGCAGTGGGAGCCTCGTGGATGGGAGAATTTGAGCAAGGGTGCCTCCTGAAGGGAAGAGGAAGAAAAGTGGAAGGGAGAAACTGGCTGGCTTTCTTCTCCTTCCTTCCACCTCTGCCCCCAGAGGCTGATGTTGTGCCTCTAAAAATGCACAGGACTGCTTTGGTTGACTTGTATTTATGTCTGAATAGTTGTCTTTGATAGTGCCTGCTCACTAGTCATATGACAGATTTAACCTGAGAATTTAGGTCATAAAAGGTGGGGAGCAAATACCGAAACCTGTAATACATGCACTGTGCATTCAAAGCTGCTTTAATTACACCATGTTAACATTAAACTCACAGAAAGCTTTTTATTATATTTAATTAGTTGACAGGGCAGCAAGTAGTAATTATAACTTACTCTAACCTTCTTTACAAATGAGAAGTGACAGCTTCGTGAGAACTGTGTGTATTTGATACAAAGAATTGTTGCACCAGACATTTTTCCTCTGAAGCTGTGATGTTACAACCAGGGCAGGATTATAAGTGACACATGTTCAGTATGTCTTAACATAATTGCCATGTCCAGAAAATATCCTGCAGTCTGACACACTTAATAGCCTTTGCTCAGAAGACACTCTGCTTTTGCTGAGAATGGTATTTGATTTCATTTTTCTGCGTTAGTGTGCACAATGGGTCTTTGTACTCCCTCTTCTTCCCTTCTGAAGAATACTTCTGCTCACAGAGTACCTCTGAGGGCATTCTTAGGAATATTCAGGCATGCATCATACTGCTATGATATGGTTGTGTGCCAAAGTGGTTTTATTCATTTAAAACAAAGCTTTGATTTATATAGGTTAGAGATGTGGTAACCAACTGGGATGGTTGAATTTTTTACAGGCTTTAACAGCATAGGAGTGAAAAGCGTCTCCTTCCTTATAACTTTTATTTTTGTTAGCATTTACCTTTACTGGGAAGTTTAGTTTAAAACATGATTTAACTTTATACTGCAGGTGTATGTCTAGGAGTCTAGACCAGTCAGTCTTTCGTGTAAATGCTGTACAGACAGCTCTTGTACATGGTCATTTCTGTTTGCTTTGAGCACCATTTCAATTTACTGCCACTAACGGAGCAAGCTGAAATACCACCAATTTAAATTTTTGTTAAAATTTTTGCTTAGACCCACATAGAAGCTTTTAAAGCGAAGTCTCTCTTAGATGTAAAAATAACCTTTAAGGAAAATTCATAAAGAAGCAATATTGCAAAAAATGTGCTGAGGAGTTTTTTTTTGGTTCCCTCCTCCCTAGATAAGTCTGTTAGCTGACTAGTGCTGTCAGTCATATTTAATTTGGAGGAATTCAAACCGCAAGATAACTCTTGCAGCCACTACCACATCTTGAAACACTCATTTTTCCTATGGTAGTCCTTCAAGCAAGTTCTCATGTCATTTGATTACACAAGGAGGAATATAAATATGAGAAACTGCAGGGTGGAAAGCTAGATGTGTATTTGGAGGGAAAGAAGAAGAATTTTCTGGTTTGCTCAGCACTTTATGAAAGCATACACTGCATTCAAGAGTGATTTCCAGATGCCTATCTACCTTGTATCTCTGAAGTAAAGGACTGATGGAAGGTACCTCCTTCTGTATACACAACTTCAAGTGCAACTTAGACACAGCCATCTCTCAGTTCTTAAGTTCAAAGTATGAAGCTGTATTTCATGGGACACACTTGCCCACTTAGCAACATGTACTTTCCAGTACTAATTTTTACATTTAACATTTAAACACACTTCCTTACCCACAGCCAAAGTGCTGTTGGCAATACTGAAGTTTTTGTCTGGGTGGTATTTGTAAAAGGAAAGGTCAAGTAAATTACTAGGATACGGTAGGTGTAATTATCCCTCTGATCCTTGTAGTGCTAAGAACCAGTTGTGCCTTCTGTTCTCATGTACTGTAGCTTGTAGTATCTTAACTAAATGTTTGCCTAATCACTGACCACTAGTCCAAAGAGTTTAGGAGGCCTTTTTTTTTTTTCTCTCCTCACTGTCACTTTACCTATAGTTGAACTAAGGAATAAGAAGTCTAGAAACTGAACACAGTGAAAGCAAAGCATCTTCAGACCTAAAGTGGCAGCCCTGATATGATACTGAAGTTCCAGTCTGTTTATACTTGGGTATTGGGAATAAATGGAGTGTTACATATTGAAAATGACAAGCTGTGATCCTGCAGCAACAATCCTTGCCTGAGGAGGGTCAGAAGAATCAAGCCCTTGGCTGGGTGTGAATACTTCAGTGGAAACTTGGCATGCTGTGCATGACATGGCGCTGCATGTATCCCAGTGCTTCTGTTCACTACAATGAGGGTGGAGAAGGGGTGGGGAAGAAAGAGCTCATTCAATCACAGATGGCTAAGCAGCAGTGGGAAGTACACAGCAGATTTTAAGCCAAGAAAGGGGTTACTGGTGTAAACTGCCTCTGAGTAGAAGATTTGCTTATTTGTGGAAATGCATAAAAACATGAAATGGAAAACCTGAAAAGTGCCTGACTGTGTTCTCTAGAAGGAGTCCTCTGGTCAAGCATGATGCTTGCAGAAGTCAGGGAAAGTTTTGCCATTCAATCAGGCCCACATTGCTCAATTTTGAAAACCCCACTAGCATTTAAAAATACACACCTCACCTTGCTATTCTAAAACAGCAAAAACCTGAAGTCTTGCACTCTGCAAGGTTTCTCCTGAAGTGCTGCGTATTGAGCTGGCAGCTCAGGATTTTGATGTACCAGGCCCACATGAGAAGACTCCCCCCCACTGCTGAGTACCCCATGTAGCAGATGCTTTAATGGTGGTTTTTAAACGTTGTTGTGGGAGTAACATCTTGTTGTTTTATGTCTGCCACCAAAAGGTCCTGAAGCTGGATCAGGAGTGCAGAATGTAGATAAACTGACTTTCACAGAGCAGGATACAGCTACATTTTGATTTAGCATAGCTGCAGAGAGAAGAATGGCAGTTCTGCCTTAAAAAAGGATTGAACAAGAGTGTGGACCATGCAGGATGTTAATGGTTAGACATTAAATGTGCAGCAAAGCCAGATGAACCCATGCAGTGATGCTTATCACGCCTTCTACATTAGTTTTACAATATCCTGGTTCTTGCACATAATTGCATTACAAAAAGCCTTGCATTCCCCTTGACACAGAAGTCAAAGCAAGTGTGCATATCATCCTTCCTGGTGAATATGTGCCTCTTTTGTGGTTGTTTATTTGATTAGTTATTCTGCATTTATTTGCAGGTAAAAAAGAAAGGAAAACCCATGCACACTTCCTATGCTCTAGTCTCATTGGCCAGATTTCCTCAAAACTCTTGTACTCCAGAGAAGTTTTGCCAAGCGGCTAAACGGAATGCACACATTATGAATATTTATGCTGCTTTAATGATTGGATTTTTGGATCCATGAATAATAAAGGTTTAACAAGAACAGATAACAAGATTGGCACAAACCAGTGAAGTGGTTAATACATCAACCTCTCCATGCAGGACTTTACTGAGAGCAGAAGATGTTGCAATCTCCCTCCCCTTCCTTTTCCTCTAGCAGCAAAATTAGTCTGATGGGACATGCAGATTTTTCAGATAGCTCTGCAGAAAGCAGGTGTTTTATCTATAGTCTGTTCTACAGCCACCTCTTGCAGGCTTACTTTGAGGAAGCTCAAGGTTTCTGACTGAAAAGGGACCTTCAACTTTTGAACACGATTTTTATTTCAGATACTTTCCAGCAGCATTTGCATTTGAATTTGAAGCTGCCACTTTGCTTGGTCTTTTCAGGAGCAAATGGCTGACACGAGTTTACAACATACAGAGGTTTAGGGGCCAGCAAGTCAAAGCAGCACGGTTTGCATGAGCTGAGGCAGGAAAGGGTAATCCACTCTACTCCCTGCTTCAGCTGAACGATGCTGAAGCGTTAAGGTCTGTCTTTAGTGAGGAACTGCAAGGTCCTGAAGACAACAGCACTCATTTTACTTGTCTATGGCCACAGCTGCTCAAAACCTCATCTCTTTAGTGTTAAAGTGATATGCTCTAAATTCATTATAACTGTGCTTGGAGGGGACACAACATTTTACCCTCCGATGAATTTTGGAGCAAGTGTTTAATTACATGTTTACTATACGCAGGTGTGCTGGACCTGTAGGAGCAGGTGTCAGGCAATGCCCATGTATATAAGCCATGTCTAACAAGCAAACAAACACTCATCCACTTAAAGGATATGCTTACCCTCACTCTCTTGGCCAGTGTCTCCCTACACTGTCCTGTTGACAGTCTGCTTTGCTGTGATCCCAGCTCAGTTCAGGTGTTGGTTTGGATCCTGGGTAACTACTGTGCATTCCATATTTCTGCCAGTTGAAAATACCAAAAAATCATTTGCCTGAATGTTACCTTTGGCCAAACCTATCATTCAAGACTGATATGATACTTGGGGGCTGTGCCTTGTTGCAAGGTTGCCTGCCACATTTCACTACACATCTGATGGAGGTCAAGCCTCAAACTGGGTCACTGGTAGCAGCCTTTCTCTCACAGTAGGAGCTGAAAGATGCTTCAGCTAAGAGTTAGCCCAGAAAAGCTGCCTAAGTGCTGGGCACTGCAGTATGTATAAGTCAGAGAGACACATGATATCACAGGCATTTGAAGGAAAATAAAGGAATTTGTTACAGTAAATCTACTTTTCTTAAAAGGAAATAGAATTTAAAATGAAACAGTCACTTGAAAGAAGTCACAGATGAGTGTTTTTAAAAAGAGTTATTTAATTTGCTTGGATGGACAGTCAGAGAAATAAAAGAAGATTTTAACCTCAAGTGCAGACTAAAATACATCATCACAGACCTTATGCTACTTTCTTAGTGTATTCTGCTTGTAGAGGTTTATTTGGTGCTAAATCTAACACTGGAGAGAAGAGAAGAGAAGAGAAGAGAAGAGAAGAGAAGAGAAGAGAAGAGAAGAGAAGAGAAGAGAAGAGAAGAGAAGAGAAGAGAAGAGAAGAGGAAAATCCTTCAGATTTTAAACAACCAAACTTTTTTTAAACTATTTTAAAAACATCCATCAAGGGCAATAAGGTTGCTATAAAACAAGTAGATACTTTTCTCTGTGTGTTTATACATAAAACACAACCAGTATCATGGAGAAGTTATCCCTGGCAGTATTATTTGGATGTTTTGTCACTGTTCTTGTCAACTATTTGCCCTTTATGCTTTTTTTTCAGTGAAAACCTATTCCAGAAGCCACCGTGAAACTAGTTACTTTGTTTCAAACATAATTAAACCAAGCAAATTACAATGGAGTAAATTAAAGATCTCAACCTCTACCCTGGTTTCAGCTCTCTTAGGCAACAAATAACTTATAACCCCTTAAATGTGGGGTTTAATACAGTGAAGAATAATAAAGCTCTTCTATTTTGAGACGTAGTGCAGCTTGCTAACTGCTTCTGCTTCAGGAGGCTGAGTACATTACCAAAACTCTGTATTTCCCCTGTTTCTCTCCTGAACAAATCACAAAGTCTGAAGAAGTTGCTGTGGACAAGATTAAAATGAAAATACACACCTCTGCCATGTGAAGCACCACTTGTGTTTGCAGGAACTGGGACGTATGTAACCCAGAACAAGTCCTCATGATATATATCCCAGCACTAAATCTATGCTTGAGGAATTGGAAAACATGATGATTTTGGTAATGGAAAAAGAAAATGCATGCAGACTTGCAATGCAGTTGGGGCGGGGAAGGTAGAAGAATGTCCTACGTGGGCATCCTACAGAGAAAATAGAAAAGAAAACCATTTTTGTGGTGGAGCATCAGGGCATGGAGGTTTCCAAGAAGAATCTTCTGAAGGAGGAAGAAAACACACAGTGACTCTGGGCAAGTATTTTCCATTTGGAAAAATTAGGCAAGAAATATTAACATGCCAGATTTGGGAGCTGTTTGCATCAGCACAATGCACCACTTATTGCATATACAGAATGAGTGATACCAAGTCTGTAAAGCATCATGTCTCATTTAACCTCAAAAGTATCCACTGTTAGACGAAAAGGGCAAGAGAAAAACAATGAAAGTGTATGAAATCCAATAATAAACAAAGAGCAGCTTTATGAACTGGTCACCTAGCGCTGTGCTGTGATCACTGGCTTTTAATTTCTTTCAACTAAATTAGAAGACAAGGTAGCCTATCCAATAGCAATTCTATCTCTGTAGGGCATGCTGGAAAGAATAGAATTTAAACACTGTATCATCACACAAAGTGTGCCTTGTAAACAGTCCTAGTTCAGCTAATAACAAATACACTCACACACCACTGTGCTTTATGTACCCAGCTGTGTAATTTGCCTGTCTGTTTACTTTCAGGGAATTGTTAGTTCTACCGTTAAGATTTAAAATGAAAACTTAGGGGCATAAGTTGAATATTTTGCAATACAGGTGTTGAATGGACTGGGAACAAGAATGGAGAGCAAGCTACCACAGAATTAAGGAAATACATTGGTTATTCCTTGTGAGTCAGTGTACTCTCTCCCTTTAGCCCAACTCCAGAAGCTAGTCATTTCTTGGTAAACAAACTCTAGAGTCTTCCCATCATTAATGTTGTAATGCAGGATTGGTGGCCAGAAGAGATCCTGTGACAAACTTGTTTGGGCAGGGCGTGAGGTGTGGATACATGTATGTGTTTGAAAAGCCTTTGCGCAAGCAAAAGTGTGTATGATAGACTATTTTTAACAGAGGAAGGTGACCATGGCTATGACAAACTACACATTAATCAGTAGAAGCGCTCCAGGCCCTAAGGAACACTGTTAACACATTGTCAGTCTGTGCTGAGGCTGGCTATTGAACATGGGAAAGAGAGCTCTATTTTACCCAGAAAGTGTTGACTGCAACAGGCCATGGGCCCACTGGGGACTTGCTGGCAGGTGAAGACAGAGGCAACAGGCACTCTAGGTACTGCCAAGTTCCCATTTTATTCCCAAATGAGATTTTCTCTTTTGAAGTCCACCTGGCACTCCACACAGAAACAGGGAGACAGGAAAAACGCCTAAGACAAACATATTTTAGCTTTACTTTCAGAGATTGGCATTGCTCCCTGGCTGGTTCCCTTCCCTCCACCCAGCCCTGTTTCTTTGAAACTCTTCATACATCGTAATAAACTGCCTTGGCCACATTTTTGTGATGGTGAGGGGAAGGATGGAGCATTTTGTCTGGTGGCTAAATATCCCCCAAGTCAGAAAACTGTCCTTGTAAGACATATGTTATGTGAAATAGAGGACAATCACAGCCTGAAAGGACAGTGTCAAGTAGTGTGGTCTCTTTAAATGGCTCCTGGGTACTGTCTCTTGCCGGTCCAAAGATTTGGGGTTTTTTCTTAATCAGAATTCATTGACCTCTCACTGAATTTGTTTACCAAGTGCGATTTCCATCAGATGGCATCAGATGGACAGCGACCCTCTTTCTTTCTTTAAAGAAAGTGTTTAAGTGTTGTTTCAAACTTATTTCTGTGCTGTCACATTACATGCAGCTTTTGCCAGCCCCATGTGCTGAGAAACACACCTGGGAGACTAAAACCACTTGTGATACCTAACACTCATGAAACACCAATAACAAACCTCTCTAAAATATTCTGCCAAATGGCATCTTTGTAAATCTCTCTATCTAGCATCACAGAAAGGAGTAGACACCAGAAACTCAATGTGCACAAAAAGGAATAATCACTGGTTACCCACCTGAAGCAAATAAGAAAAATTCTGTAACTCAGAGTGCTTTACAGATCTGCCCACTTCTGTTTTTACATGGCAATATCAATCCTTCCTCAATTGCTATTAAAACTAAAAACTTGGAGTAATAAGAATGGCTGGAAGGGGTAAAAAATTAAGAGCTTCAAAAACACTATATAATTCTACACTTTGTAGGCAGTCAGATCGGGTTATTTTAAAATTAGCTGTAATTTGCATAACATATTTTACTGTTATAATTCATTGTCTGTATTTATAGCCATGTTATAACAATCTAGGGTTTTCTTTTTACTTTTCCCTTTGGCTGGAGTTTATGATGTGTATGAAAACTGAGTCTAAGCCATGCACTGTTTATTCCAAAAGCATGAGCTAGATGAAGAGACACTTGGTTGTCACAAGTTTAGAATACTGTTTGATATGATAATTCCAGCCTCCAAGAATTAGCCTCACCAACTCTTGTTTTTTCGCCTCTTAAATAAACAAAGCAAACCTTTTGGAATTGACTGATAGTTTGAAATAGCCAACTATGTGCACACACTCCAGTTCTAAATTAAGGCTGGCCAGAAATCTGTTCAAACAACATGACACTTTTGTTTTTACATATTCATGCAGAAACAAAGAAGGCAGTGAATGCCAATGTCCTGCAGAAACAGTCAGCTACAAGGCCTGAAAATCGCTACATGAACACACTGCTGCAACAGAACAAACAGAAGAAAAGGTCATTTCACTGTGTTTTGTATTTTGGGGGGATTTAAGCTCTCCCAGCACAGATACGTCTTTGCTTTCCAGTAGAATTGCCACTTAGCAACACTTTTGAACCTCACACCAACAAAAATGGCCGGACAGGAATTGCTGGAACAAAATTCTCAGAGGCCATATGTGAAGGCTTCAAATTCCAAAAGCTATACTGGGGAGACATCTCAGCCTGTTGGGATGTGAAGCGTAAGCAGATTGTGGTGAGAGAGATGAAAATAATTTCTGATTGCTTTGATATGTGTGAAACTTACTGTCCCATGTGTCCAGCATGAGTCCAGCTATAAATATATATTTCAAAGAAATATATTTATTAGCATCTCCATAGTTTGCTGTTTTTCAGCATTCTTCTGTCTGCCTACAAAACATGTTAAAAGATAAGTTATGAAAATGTTTCTGAGAAACTTTTGGTATGTCTCCTCTCCATTTTTCTGAGAAGTAAAGTTGAGACAATGTTAGTAAGTGACACAAGTGTGAAGTTGGCATGTTGATATGCCCAACATATCAACATTGCCCAACATTCTGCCCAACAGCAAGAATACATGTCAGGGTTGCTTCCTGTGAAAGAAACATTTAAGAGCAGCAAGTCTTTCAGACTGTGTCTGATAAACACAAACCTTGGGTTTCTCATCCTTCTTTGTTCACTATTGCCTTGATAATTCTTGGGACAGATAGAGAATACAAAATGAAAGCAGAACAACAAACTGAGATAAATAGGTAGGATGCATACATTTTATCAGGTTTGAATTTCAGTATTTGACCAGTTAACACTGATTTCTTGGATATATTCATGTGGAATGATACTGGGCTCTGTGCCACCTGGCTGACTGGGATAATGGTAACAGCATAGGTATGCTAAGGCAGAAAAAAAATAAAAATCACCTGACCAAACCTTCCTAGCATCTTGGGAGCCAAGTATGTTAGACATGCTGCTGTGTTAACACATACTGGTACCTAAACCTGTCCTGCTTGCAGTTAGTTTTTTTTTCCACAACATTTTATCTCTGCAAAGACATGCTCTTCGTTTTCTACAGTCTGCTCTTCTTTGAATAAGCTGGTTTTGTTCTGCAGAAAAGCCTTTGGAAACCAGATAAACAAGGGTGCCGGCAGATCATTATCCTGCTGTGTTAGGTGATCATTTACATGTAGTAAGGCATATACATTTCTGTGGAAGTAGTCAAGCAGAGGAGACGGTAGCGACCTCTAAGTCCAGTTTCAGTGCTATTTTCTCAGCTAATGAGGTATGTGGGAAGAGAAATTAAGTAATTTCTAATGTGCAATTCAAATATTAGGCCGAAGTCCTTCCTTCCTTCCTGGCTGAAACCCAAACAAATAAAAGAAACAAAACAAAACAAGCTCCAGCCCCTTACATACAAAGAGATAACTGGGCAAAATTAAAAAGAAAAACAACTATGCAGCACCCTGCCAAGTTCAAAGAAACCCAGCTGGGCATTAGCCAATGAAATACAGTGCAGCAGGCACTAGACCTAGGTGTCTCCTGTGACCTCATTATCGTGACCTAAACTTCCTTGGGATGGTATTACCAGCTGTGGTGGGTTGACCCTGGCTGGACACCAAGTGCCCACCAAAGCTGCTCTCACTCTGCTCTCCTCAGCTGGACAGGGAGGAGAAAAATTCAACAAAAGGCTCATGGCTCATGGGCAGCGGGAAAGCTAGGTCACCAATTACCATCCCAATCAAAACAGACTCAGTGAAATTACTCGAATTTATTGCCAAAGAAATCAGAGTAAAATAATAAGAAATAAAACCAGATCTTAAAACACATTCCTTCCACCCCTCCCTTCTTCCTGGGCTTGGCTTCCCAAATTCTCTACCTCCTCCCCACTAGTAGTTCAGGAAGGTGGAAATGGGGTTTACAATCAGTTCATCACACACCGTCCCTGTTGCTTCTTCTCCTTCACACTATTCCCCTGCTCCACTATGGTGTCCCTCCCTTGGAAGACAGTTCTCCATGAACTTCAAAGTAAGTAGGCTACAGTTCTTCGTGAACTGCTCCAGCATAAGTCCCTCCCACGTGGTGCGGTCCTTCAGGCACAGCCTGCTCCAGCGTGGATGCTACGTGGGGTCACAAGTCCTTCCAGCAAATCTGCTGCATTGTGGGCTCCTCTCTCCAGGGGGCCACGTCCTGCTGGGAGCCTGCTCCAGCTTCTCCTGGGACCACAGCCTTCTTTGGGCATCTACCTGATCCAGTGTGCGGTCCTCCTTGGGCTGCAGGTGGATCTCTGCACTCCTGTGGATCATCCTGGGCTGGAGAGCAGGGGCACAGCTGTGTCACCATGATCTGTAAGGGAATCTCTGCTCCAGTGCCTGAAGCACCTCCTCCCCCTCCTTCTCCACTGACCTTGGGGTCTGAAGGGCCGTTTCTGTCACATATTCTCACTCCTCTCTCCTGGCTGCTTCTGTGCAATAATTTCCCCCTCTGCTTAAATTCGTTATCCCAGAGGTGCTACAACTATCACTGATGGCCTCAGCCTTGGCCAGTGGTGGGTTTATCTTGGTACCACCTGCCATTGGCATCAACTAACATGGGGGAAGCTTCTGGCAGCTTATCACAGAAATCACCCCTGTAGGCCCCCTCTTCCCTGCTGTGAACACCTTGCCACACAAACCCAGTACATCATCCACCACTACAAGGGAAGAGTATGGCTATTCAAGGATGTACTATGACAGGGTATCAAGAGCTGTTTGCTGTCCACAGATTCAGCCTAAAGTTCCTAACAGATGTGCCTATCTGACCCTTGGTAGTATGGTGATGCTTATGATAAAAATTACAATTTGAGTGTCTAAAGAACTAGCTAAGCCAAACTGCTCAATACATTCTAGTTCCTCTTCCTTACCTCTCTCTCACATAGGATTGTGTAATATTTATTGTGCGCATGTTGAACACTGGGTGGATTCTTGTTATGTTCTGAACCAGCACTGTGGCACCAAATGCAATATCTTTTGTTTACCTTGAAACTCTTTTAGATTTCTAGTCAACAGTGCACAAAGTGCAAATTCCCAAATTGCTGCTGTAGGGTAGGATTTTTTAAAAGTTTTGTGTTTGTGTGAAATCAGACTTTTTATTTTCATTGCTGCAAGGAATAGATGCAAAGGAAGGAGAAGTACTTTTTTTATTCAGCTCATGTTTGAAAAGGCTGTCCTACAATGTATGTACCTGCTCAGTGTCAACTGATGTAAAAAATTCAAATATGAATGGTAACGTAAGAGCTACAGGTTGGTGTAAAGCTATGCACCAAATGGAGGTCTGTCAATTTGCCTTGAAAAATATAGGCAATTCTTCTATTTTTTTGTCTTGTGCTAGCACTATAACTCTTAGATAGTTTGAGTGACCTTGGTTTTGTGGGAGAACAGCTATTGAGGATCAAATACCTCAGATATACCAAAAAAATAAGAATTTTTGTTTTATCTCTGTGAGACAATCACAGTCAGGGTGACTTCTGGCCATCAGTGTGTCTGCGGTAATTCAGGATGCAACCCTCCCACTGCCACTGCGTTCATGTGCTTTTAAAATTCAGTTCGGTTTTAAGGGATGGAACCCTCTGTGAAATTTAGTACTGAGGGCACTAATTTGTTGACACTGATCGATTTTGCAAATATGAATTTTGATTTGATCTCATGACCCCTGAACAGCCAAGCATGTACAACAGGTGACACTAAGGCAAATATGACCACTTCTTCATTGTTTGGGACAGCAAACATACTGACTGGGTAGAATATTCAGAAACTGGGGGGGTAGTCGGGAGTAGGAACTTGAATGCAGTGTGTCAATTCTGCATTGTTATGTGGGACACACTAAAAGATCTAAGGAGGTCATGTTTAAAAATAGAATAATAAAATTAGTACAGTGCTGTCTACCCTGCGGGGCTGACATGACCTGACTTGATGAAGCTGCACATACAGAATGGCTTTTATTTTTAGGGCACTCTATCTGGTATAACAATGACTCTGCTGATAGTGAAGCAGTGGGTACAGTTTGTCTTGATGACTGGCACTTATTCTTGAAAAGAACAGAGAAACGTGTTTCAACTGTCAGGCCTTAATTGTTTCATTAGATGGTGGTACCTTTTGCACAAAAGGAACAAGGGAACTGCTGAAAGAAAGAATGATGACCAGCAATTCTAGAAGGGCACAAAGGTGCTGCAGGAGTTACTTCTCTTCCTTTGTTTCTTCCCAGTTCATCTGTGACACAAGGAGAAGTTTCATTTTTTGACATAGTAACTGTTATTAAAACAAGCTTGAACAATTTCATGAGCACTGTGGTGTATATCTCCCATATTTTTAGATACAAATGAAAATAAAAAAATATTCATGCCTCTGAATGTGGCCTTTGTGACCCCAACAACCAATTTATTGATGATAAAGATGACTTGCATTTCTAAATATGTCTTTTGTCCTGTTGGATCCCAAGGTCTTTTTAGAGACAATATATATGTATGAATCAGTTCACCTTCGCTGTGAAGTTTAGCCACCACTGGGGTGTAAACTGCTTGGCTGTGCAAAGCAACACAAGAAAACACCTTGAGCTAGAAAGTAAAGAACATTAATCATATTCAAATGAAATTATTACAGAGTATCCACACATCTGAGAGCCCTAATAGCACAGCCACTAATTGGGTGGTGGCACCAGTCCTGACCATCAAAGCTCTGAATTTACATACTGTCTGAAAGGACAGCTTAAGAGTATACTTATGCTGCAAGAAGTCTGTACGTATTTTCCCCTTCACTGCTGGAAGGTATCCTGAGACAGAGAGATTTGATGGGAATCTTTCCCACTGTAAAATAGAGAAACACAGCTAACTTCCTACTTACACAGACCCAGGAATTCAGAACCTCTCCAACAAAAAAGTCGTTATATTTCATTACGAAATCTGATCCCAGAAGTAGGTGGTTTTTCTCAGTCAGATTATTCCCCCCACAGAGCTTTTTTTTTTTCTCAAATACAAAGGGTGGAATGTGATTAATGTCTACTCTACTCCCGTACTTGCTACTCTGGAGAAACTGAAGGGAGGACTTTTCACAGATGTCCTCCTTTATCCTC
Source organism: Lepidothrix coronata (assembly GCF_001604755.1). Taxonomy (NCBI): domain Eukaryota; kingdom Metazoa; phylum Chordata; class Aves; order Passeriformes; family Pipridae; genus Lepidothrix; species Lepidothrix coronata. Next base: position 3,305,043 of record NW_016690217.1, read on the forward strand.
TGGAAAGAGGATAGCAGTAGTTTGGCTCTTCCTTCTGCGTGGGCTGCACTTCTCTGCCTTTTAAGATGAGTTATTTTGCATTCCACTTTTTAATTAGCTCTTTTTAAGTAGGGAGGTATTTTCTCAGTCCACTTTCATTGTTAGTTGTCTTCATGCATGCAGACATACCCACAGCTGAGTTATACAAGACTGAGACCCTGAGTCTGATTCTCATCTATAATGAATATTTAAATACATTGTTTTGACAGTGTGAATTGGTTAAAACCATCCCTAGCATTCATCCTGCACATGCCAGAGTTCTGGAAAAGGCCTGATTTTAAACAAAAGTTTGGCTCTCTGGTACTTGAAGAATAATTTTAAAATCAGTTGTGTTGCTTCTGGATGGTATGGTGTGTTTCCAGCCTGGTCTCAGTAGTGGATCTCTGAACAGACATAGTTAGGGGAAGAAAAGTTTGTTCTGCATCTGCTTTGGAGGGCAAGTAGAAGAGCAGGGTGCAGGAGGAATGGATGGATACTGCAGCTTTCCATGAAATGTCCACTTCTTACAGACTCAAACTCAGGGAATCTATTGATCCTAGTTTAGTTCCTCACAGTTTAAAATCATGAAAACACTGAACAGGGCAAGGAGGGAAGGGATATCATAGGGGAGATTGGTCAAATGACTTGAGAATTCTTTTCAAAGCCTCCTCTGGGAGTGCTGTGCCTGAAAACAGGAATTCTCAGAAAGCTACTGCAGAGAGGAAAGTAAATAGAAAGGAAAAGACTACTGCAGAGGGAGAAAATGTGTTCACATACTACAGTGGTATTACCTCTTGCATTTGCATTTGCATTTACTTTGAAGGAGAGTGTAGGAAAAGAAAGTGAGTTGCAAGAAGAATCCTTAAATTAGTAATACAAGATATTGGGCAGAGTTCTTTAATGAGCTTGCTACATACAAAAGCTGATATTAGTGTTTCATAGCTCACTCCACTCAGAGGTCCAAGCTAATAATTTTTGCTTTGAAGTTGAGTTGCAGTTTCTGCCAAGTGATTCACAATGATTCATTGTGTTGCCTAGACCAGTGTGATGCTTACTTGGTAATTTAAAATCTTCACAGTTCTTTAGATCTACATTTTAAATGCTTAAAGTATTGCACCTTATTAAGGTCTTAGGTTTCTGTCTAAATAGGTGTGAGCATTATTTGGTAGTCAGATGACTCTTAATTAACCAAATGGTTCATGTTGTGCCATGATTAGGAAATGCTAATGTTACATATCGTACATAGTTAGTGTGTGAATCAATCTATAGGTAGTCCAAAGCAGTTGATAGAGATGCAAAACCTGAGAAGTTCATATACTGTAAAAGGCAGAGAAACATAGTGAGAATGTGATCTATATCAGATTATGCTTTTTTGTTCTTGTATTCTCTTATTCTCCAAAACAGTACACGGTCTGCTCTGTTTACTTTGGGTTGAAAATTATCCATTTGGTCTTGGACACACACTATTCCTGTTCTGTGCTCTGAATTATTAAAGGATTCCGAAGTTTCTGAAGAGGTTCCTGTACATTGTGTTTATGTTTTTTTCTTTAGATATGTAGCATGGGATTAATATCCAGATTAAAATATCTTAGTGTAGCTGTCAGCAATAGCTCTTCTAGAATAGACTTAATGTAGGTGCCTATTATAAAGTGTGTGTGGTTTTCTAGATTCTGTTGACCAGATTCTCATTTGACTATAATGGGATTTTGGATAGCGAGTCTTCTTCCCAGCTGTGACTCATATTTAGCAGTATGTGTTTTGTTCTTTGAATAAAATTGCACTCTTAAGTGAGTGAAGTTGAAAATTTGAGGGTTGACTGTGTTGTGTTGCACAAATATTTAGATAACCTAAAGTATCTAAGACATCTATCTGAAGTGGTAGATATAGAACATGAGGAGGCCTGCAGCCTTCTGGAGAGACAGATGGAGGCCAAGCGAGATACAGCATGACATCTGACGTGGCACCAGACGTCTAAGTGATGGTAACTGAGTCAGGGCCTTGGAGCCCATTCAAATAGCATCACTCAGTTGGCACTCCTCAAAGAGCTAAATGCCCTTCGTCTTCACATTTAGACCCATTGTTTTTAATTCATCCAATGGTTGATGTAAGGACATTATTATTTTAAAAATCGTTAAGACTAAAGGTAGTCAGTATGGCAAAGCACTTTGCTGGGGCCGTTGCACAGACCATACTTCTTGAACTGAAAGCAGTACACTTGGATGTTGGCAATTCCTGAGCAGAACGTAACTCACAACTGAATCACTCAATGGAGCCTATCAAAATTTGATGGCAAAACCCTGTAAACAGATAGCTAGTGAGCAATCAGCCTTGAAACTTAGAGACACAAACCGTAGAAAGGATTTATTATCAGGCAAAGTAAAATCACAGAAACATATCAACTGGCCAGTTCAGGTAAGATTTTCTTCCTTGTGACTTATAATAATGATGGATTTTTTTGATATACTCTCTCTCACACACACATTTAAGATATATGTTCATGAGAGTAAATGGGTTTTGGTCAGTCTCCGCCCAAGTCCACATGATGCAATGACTCCTTTTCCCTTACATCTGGGTTGCCCCTGCTTTTCTGTAAACCATACCAGCTTGACCCCTGACAGTTTAAACAAACTTACAAGGTTTATGACCAAGATGTCTGACAAGGTATGGCCATTTTGAGAGACACAGAATACCCTCTGCAAGGCGGGTTAGGTCTTTCAGAGAGTTTGAGATTGCCAGCCTGTCCGGGGAGCTTCTTCATTGTGATTTCTCCCCTCATGAAACTACTGTGCAGTCACCTTCAGTTTTCTCTTCTCTTATTAAGAGATGAGCTCCTAATTTACAGTTCCTTATAAGTTACTCTTAACCTACTGTCCTCATCTTCATTCACTTCCTCGCTTTCAATTTATCATAAGTTTTCTATGTTATCCACTAGTCTTTTTCTTGCCTAATTACTTCAACATAGACAAGCTGCAGCAGAAAAAAAAGATTCTACAGCAATTCTGCATGTTTCAAAGCCTCAGGATGTTAATTTTTCTGTTTTGTCTAAGTTCTTTACATCTGATCTCCATCTCACCTATTTGTAAAGTATCATCTCTTGGACTTCATAGAAACTAAATTTGACTCAGATTTTCATAACCTTGACAGATATTAATTGTTTAATGTGTACTTTGTGTTGTCTTTCCTTTGGCAGCTTCATTCTACTTTAAAGCAAATTTCAAAACAACAAGACGATATAAAAATTCAAAGTTAACCATGAGGACTGATAAGAACTCAGTATTTTAAATATACGAAGACATATCCATGGAGTTGGAAAGTAAAAATTGGCAAATATGAAGGAAAACACTTTGAGTGACAGTTACAAGAGTACAGTGATTTTTTAAAAAAACCAAATAACTGTTGAGCTTAATGTGATAAAGTTAATTACATTATGGAGATAATGTGATACCTCAGCAACTGTTTATGCATGCAGAAGAGAATTGCTGTTCACTTTTTCTTTCCTTTAAAGTCAGCAGAAGCTAGCAGTTGAAAGCAAAAGATAAGAAAAGAGAGAAAAGGAGAACTGCTTGAGCTTCTAAAAAATTTGGATAAGAGCATGATGCAATAAAATTTTTTTTTCTTGTGGTTACTTATGTTGATCTGTATATGCGTAATATATATATACTTTTCTAATCAGACAGTGCACTGCAGTTGTACAATTTTAAATTGCAAATGGTTAGAGGTGAGCAAAACGAAGACTGTTTCTTAACTATACATATAAATTATTTTGTTCAATGTACTTTTAAAAGTCCTGTCAAATAATTGCTGATTTGTTAAATTTTATAAAGGCTGATTTGGACTAGGAGTCCCAAAGGAATTTAGAAGTAAACAACCAGACAACTTAGTATAGGATTCTAGAAGTGTTAGAAATCTATGTGGTTCTTTGTCAATGGATTTACTTCATCCTCTAAATTCTTGTCTTCTTTCTGCTTCTATTGAGTAACTGCTGACTATTAGTTACCTGTAGTATGACAGGCATGGAACAGTTTGTGGCACACAGAGAAGCACAAGACAGAGAGAACACAGATCCTTGGATCATTTACATGCTCCATCTCTGCCTCACATGGCAGTGAATGTTTGTCTTTTTTCAACCCCTGTTGTATCACTGACTCTCTTGAAGAATCCAGCAGAATTCCAAGATTGAATAACTGAAGTTAATGGCTGTGTCTTTTTGTATTAGCTTAAGATGGACTTGCCAGAGTTAATAGCCAGCATTCATTTTTTTCTCTATTTGGTCATAGTTTTCTACAGTTGTTCATTTAATGTTTTCTGTGGGCAAGCTATTCACGGTCTACTGGATACTTTGACTCCAGAAGAATAAAAAAAGTAAAATAGCTTTGTGGTGAAGCATTTATGAACAGAGAGACTTCTCAGCCAGTATATAGTGTACATTGCTATTATGTTTTAGTTCAGATTTTATACCACCTCTCTTGTAAGATCAAACTAGTCTGCAAATAGCTGGATGAAATCAAGATTCATTGCCTTTTCAGTCTGTAAGGGTTTGGCTGAAGGACTGAAACCACAACACCCAAATTGAAACCCTTCCCTAGGTCTTGAGCAAATAAAATTCATAGTTACCTGAATGAATTTTTGTCTCAATGACAGTCACATAGAGATCTCAAGATCTGGCTCTGCATGAATACAGAGAATTACAGGTACCATTAATGAAATTCCTGGCTGTCTGAGTTTAACTGATTTGTGACATCCAGTTGTGTCTGCCTCCCAATGATTCAAAAGGGAAGAGAAGTTCTATTTTCAACTGCAAAGAGAAATGCTAACTTGAGAATTTGAATGCAGCTAGCAACAAAGCTGTTGAAACACACATTATTTTGAAACCTATGAAATAAAGGCTAAGGAAGTAAACTGCAATAACAAAAGTAATGTTACTATGAGAAAATTAATTCCAACAGTAGTGGTTCCTCAAATAGCAAACTCTTCTTCTCTGTTCATAAGTGCTTTTTTAGCATTATCTACTTAGCAGAAAAAGAAAATTAAGAATCATGCTCAAAAGACTTCCTCTCTGTGTGTACTGTCATACGCAGTAAGCTACCAAATAACCTATCCAAGGAGCTAGGCCAAAATAATGTTCAGCTGTGGGACAGCCCAGGAACTTATCACATGGATGTGCTATACAACTCCACAACAGGTTACATGGGCTTCAGAGTTTGTTTTCGCCTCAAAATTAAAGAAATTAGGCTGAAATAAAAACAAAACAAAACAAAATACACACATCAAAAATCCAACAACAAACAGTCCAAGTTAAAATATTGGACTGCCCCATGCTAGACACTTTCTTTTATCATCTTTTATTCTTTATGTTCGTGCAAATATGTAGCGAGTCAATAACTACGACTATCCCAGCGGAGGCAGAAACTGAAATGTTTTATTTGGACTTACAACTTGGTATTTAAGGGGTTCATGATCTACATATTCAACAGGGGGCATGCATATTCATCCTATTACAATTGGGGGGTTTCACAAGAATGAGGTAAGGGAAAAACCCAGGTTGACAAATCATGAGGGTCTTACAATTACATCATAGGAAAAACCCACTTCATCTGGGGGGATTTTACGGGGAAGAAAGGTATTCAGGATTGTAAAATACACAGGATACACAAAACACAGAAGGAGAGATCAAACACAACAGATCTCCTGCATGGGTTGATGAAATCAAGGTGGGACACTCTTGGCTTGGACAGGGCATGTCATACCGATCTATCTTGTTTGCTTCTTGCATCGAGGTTTTTTTCCCCAACTCTCACAGCTCATGACTTTTTGCAGAGACTGCTCAAATCCCTCTCTGCAGACATTATATTTTGGAATCCAACACAAATACTTCTCAAGTATATTGAACAAGGAAAATCCAGCATTATCTCTTTGGAAGGAAAGGTAAACATGTAGCTCCAAAAGGTGCTGTTTGATTGGCCTCTTCCACATTATGTTGCTCAGATGTCCTTTCAATGTATTATTGCTAAGCATAAAAATGTCTTAAAAAGTAAACAAGGAAAAAACCAATGTGTATAGACCACAAACTGAATTCTACACACAAAAAAAAGCTGCTAAGATTTGATCAGTCCCAGGTTTCATGAAAGGCCCTGGTGTGAGTGTGTAGTGGTTTCCAGAACCATCTAATGTCTAGCCTTGGGTAGACTATTTTGCTTCCCTTCCTATTCAGGCATGCACCCCAAAATTCTTTAGTATTCTGGTATCATCACTCTCTTTGAAAGCTTCTTTTGGTTGAATGTTTAAATGCACTAAGAGCTGATATGTATTTAAATGTTGTAACGATTCCTTAAAAATAGATTTACTCTTTTTAATCAAGGATACAAAACAGTATTTCTATGTCTCAATGAAGCCTCTATTAAGGCAACAAATGTGTAAAAGCAGCTGAATCTACCTTTACACATCAGAGTAGTTTTTATTTTTTCCTAAGGTTTTTCTTGGGAAACAATTATTTGTAGGGACGGTTCCATACCTACATACATACGTATATATATATTTGTGTATATGAACATATCATAAAAAAGATTTCAGCTAAGAAGAACGTCAGCCTAGCAGCAATGTGGCTGCGGACCATGAAGAGAATGATCTTTGAGTAGGCAAAGAGAGCAAGGAGAACACTGGCAAGGAGAAGAGGACGATGCTTTTCAGAGACTTGGAACTGCCTCTACCCATTGCATTTACAAGATTCAGCACCTGTCAGAGGGAAGCCAACTAAAGTGGGATATTAGAATGCAAAAATTCTTGTTTCTTTTAGAGCAGCTATGGACTCAGTAGAGATCTTTTTCCTAAAACATTCATTTTAGCTAAAATAAATTTGTCAGTTTCAAAAACCAGTTTCCAGCTAGCTCCAGATGAAAAATAATCTTGTTTTGATTTATGTATTTAATATTTCACACTGAAAATGTAAAACTACAGCAGTTATTTTATAGTGACTGAGATCAGAAAATATAAGGGTAATTTATTGTATTTATTATTTGCCTTTATAAAACTATAAATCAACATTATTGAAAATTAAATGTATGTTAGACTGTGAGGAACTTTTGACGTATAATAATGTTTTACATATGACCTTTGAAGATATGATGTTAGTTTGAATTATTCATTGGAACCTTGGATTTTCCTTTGACTTAATCAAATTAATAAAAGAATTTCATTTGTAAAACCTATTAATGCTCTGCAGGAGAAAAGCAGTAGTAATGAATTTATCTTTACTAGGGTTTTGTTTTGTATAGGACTGTAAGCAAACAAAGGAAAATGCAATAATCCTAGGATTTTTATACTTTTCTTTGTAGTAGAGCCTGATTATAGGGCTACTGTTTAGGATCTGTCACTGGTCTTGTTATGAGATCTGTAGTTCAGGCATTATTTCAGATGTAAAAATTGATCTGGACAGAAACTGCAACAGAGGTCTCAGACAAAGAGCAATTTTTAAAATCAATTATTAAAAAAACACATGCATTTACATGTCAATATCCATTTACTAAAATAGCTTGTTTGTTTCAAGTGTTCCACTGTTCTTTCTTTCTTTCTTTAATTATGGTAATGTTTTACTGTCTTAATAAAGAAGTGATGTGAGTTACAAAACCAGCTCACCCTGTGCCGCCCCAGATCCAGCTACAATATTGCCAAAATGTTTTCAAATATGTCCTGTAGCACTTGGGCTATTCCAGTGGTAAGTTTCTTACACTTGCACACTCAGACGTTATTTTTCTCACCTTTACACCCTACACTGAAGTCAAGTCAAATTTGCAAGTCTCTAAAATGAACCTTTAAAAGGCTCTGTAGATCCAGTCTTCTGCAGCTCTTATTAATCTTTATCATATGTTATGCTGCAAAAAAAAAAAAAAAGCAAAAGACATAACCAGGAGTACAACATGTGACATTTTTACCCTATTTTAATGTTCAAAATATGGTCTATATTTGGGTATTCTTTATTTTTAAAATGACTAATAAAATGAAAATGATCACATATATGATTAGAGGCAAGATTTTAAAAATATAGATGCACTGTTAAATTTAAAAATTTACACCAGGACCCATCATCATCATCATCATGGCTAGGCTTCGCGAACGAAGATTTGGGAAGGACTCTACCCATATTTGCTACAAGCTGCTGGTGGCTAAAGAGGCCAATGGAAGACAGACAAGTCTGGCTGCAAAAAGGCACAGCAGAAGGACTCCTTGGATGGTTTCGGCAAGACATGATTCTTTCTGCGTTGTCTTTTTTCCTCAGGAGTGATCCTGCGTGTGTTCTCAAAAGAAGCAGCAGCGTTATAGATGGTGTGTCTCCAGACCTCCCGATTGGAGGCCAGGGTAGACCAGCGATGAAGATCAGTGTGGCCAAGGCTGAGATGTTGTTTCAGGGAGTCCTTGTATCTTTTCTTCGGGGCTCCTCTCTTGCGGTAGCCAGTGGCAAGTTCACCATAAAGCAAGATCTTAGGGAGGCGGTGGTCCTTCATCCTTGAGACATGCCCTGCCCAGCACAGCTGTGTTCTCAGCAACATGGCCTCAATACTTGTGACAGCTGCTTGTTCTAGAAGAGACGTATTGGTCACATAATCTGACCAGTGGATGTTTAGGATTGTACAGAGACAGCGTTGATGGAAGCGTTCTAGGAGTCACAGGTGGTGACGGTAAATGACCCATGATTCGGATCCATATAAGAGAATAGACAGCACAATGACCTGTTAGGGATTTTAATACTTATCAAACTAGACTATTTAGGTGCTTGAATACAGATTTAAGATGAAATCCTGGGACTGTGCAAGTCAATGGAAATTTGTCACAGATTTAAACAGATCTAGGGTTTTAGTCTTCAGTCTTAAGAACCAGAATTTAAAGGTACTTCGCAACTAGTCATGCAGACAGAGAGTAGGATTTTCAGTAGCACCCTGTTGTTTATATTCATGTAGTATCAAGGGGAACTGAATACCCATAGGCATTTGAAAATCTCACCCCACCTCTATCAACATATTATGAATATATTTTCACCCATAACATGATTATGGGAACTTAAGTTGTAACCACTCATTTTTTAAAAAAGTACTGATTGTGTAGACTTTGAAATATGTCATCATAAGAAGAGTTTTTCCTATTCCTCATGTGCCCTTCCTGTTGAGAAGATGAGCAGAGATTGGACAGCTTCACTGAGAAAGAAACCCGTGAGATGTCTCCTCCATGCTGGACAGAAGGGATGCTGCCACAGGACGGATGTATGCTCAGAATGGACCTGCAAGCCTTCCCACGCAGTGGAAAGAATTGCCTGTCTGCGACACCTGCCCTAGGTGAGTGATATTTAGCACAGCCTTTCACACTGGGCTAAGGTTTGTGCAGGCTGAAGAAGCAGAGAACCCCCAGGGTAAACTGATAGATATGCTAACGTGATGCTGGACCCACAGCTCTGGAGTCACAGCAGGCTGGATGAGTGGTTTGGATCACCAACTGGAACATCCAGCTGGTGTGGGGAATTAGCACTGAACAGGTGTTATGGGAGCTGTGCCTTTGCTCTTGCAGTATATTCAGAATTTGAGCTATTTTTTTTTATTAGAGCATGGGGGAAGTCCCTTCTGGGTCTTGTCTAGAATGCAGTTTGAGACCGTTTTCTGTGATTTGGGCTTTCTGTTTAAGGCAGGTTTAGACACATTGTGTTGTTACTGTGTTTTTATGGAAAAATGACCTTTAATTTTCTGTCTTCTCAATCTCTGTGTTGTTCCTTCCCTTCAGAAGGCAGTAGCACTTCTCCGTGGGAGGTGGTTACGCTTAAACCCATTCTTGCCACTCCCAGAAGTTATGCAAGAGAGTCCAAAGAAAACTGATGTTCCCCACCCTTAGACCCTGGTCTGCAGTTTTGGAGTTTCAAAGCTACAGTAAATTTAGTTTTGTGGCTGCATAGAGAAAACTGGACAGAGGAAGAAACGGGTTCGCTGAATGCTTTCCTGTGCCCTAATTGGCTTCAGTAGAAGACAGATTGTTCCTTAGAGATGATTTGTTAGCTGTCCTTCATTATACCATCAGTTGTACTCAAATATAAGCTTCCTTTTGGCACAAACTCCATGCTGCAATCTCTTAGCTGATAATTAAAATCATATTTTGGAAAAATTTCCACTAGTTGCAACACGTTTAATAGTTTTAAGGGACTTATTTCAGCTTACGATCTTGGCATGGCTGCTGGAAAACAGAAGGAAATGGATGGTTCTCTACCATCTTCCCAGTAATTTAGAACCATTGATGAACACTAGCTCAAATTGTAGTGAGTATTGGGTAATATATTGAATATATGTTGCTTTTAATGCAAATTAGAAAAATAATACATCTTCTAGGCTAACCATTACATTTCTTTTTATATAAATCATGTTTCTGGTACTTAAAAGGGTTTTTATAAGACAAGATTGCATGGAGACCTCATAGCAACTTTCCAGTATCTAAAGGGGAGTCTACATGGAACCCAGAAAGGGACTCTTTATCAGGAACTGTAGTGATAGAACAAGGGGTAAAGGGTACAAATTGGAAGAGGGGAAATTTATGTTAGATATTAGGAAGAAACTCTTTACTGTGAGGATGGTAAGATACTGGAACAGGTTGCCCAGAGAGTTTGCAGATGCCCCAAAACAGGCAGTGTTCAAAACTGGGTTAAGAAGGGCCTTGAGGAACCTGGTCTAGTGGGAGGTGTCCCTGCACATGGCAGGAGGGTTTGGGACTAGATGATCTTTAAGGTCCGTTTCAACTGTTTAACATTCTATGATTCAATTATTTCTGTACAAAAAAAAAAAAAGATATATTGATATATTTAGAGTGGAGTACATAATCCATCTCTACAACTCTCACATGGAGTCTTGAAATGGGAGTGTGAACAAGCAGAATTTAGTCTAAGTTTCCTGGGAAGTGGGCAGAACCGAGTGCTCAAAAGGTGCAATATGTAAGGGTTTGTCTCTCCTAGAAAAACACGTGGTCCTGGGGTCCACTGGTGGAAAACCATCTGGCTTTGTTTTCCCATCCAGTCATAAATGGTGCCTTGCATGCTGACTCAAGTAGAGTTGTAGCAGTCCAGGCTGAGAGACAAGTCTTCCATTTCTTCTCATGCCTACCTCCTCTGTCAGCACAAGTGAAACAAGAAAGAGCCCATGATGGGGTTATCTCCCTTTTCCTGGCAATATGCTGCCTAAAAAACTTTTTTTACCTTCACTTTCTCTTTGTTTCATTCTTCACTATTTAGCATCATCTTAGAAATGTTGTCTTTCAACTGCTTCTGATGCAGTAAGTAAAAAACTGCTCTTGTTTTTCTTTTTCCTTCTTGCAGTTCACTAGCCTCCTGAGCATTAACCATGCTGCTAAATTTGTTATTTGATTTAGACTTGGAAATCTTTGCACAAAATGAGAGGGAAAATAGCCAAATCTGAAAGAGCCTTGAAAAATCATAAGATCAAGGTACTACTCAATGTCCCCCAAAGATGGCCAATTCAACAGAGAAAAAGAAACACTTTTTTTCCCCATCTTGCACTTAGTGTGGGATACTGTTGATACCTAGAAATCATTGGCAATTTGGGATTAAACAGCTAAATTGATATGGTATAAATGGATATAAATATAAAACACAATTCAAAACCCAGGGACTTTTATATTCACAGAGAATCTTATACTTCAGGGTTTTTCTCTGGGTATCTAGGCTAGAATAAAACCTTGATGGCTAGGAGAGAGTGAAGAAGGTGCTCTGTCATGGGTAGAGGTATTCTAGCAGCTGCCTGCCTCTGAAGCTTCTGATGTTAGCCACTACTAGAGATAGAATATTGGAGTAAATAGACCACATTTTGGTATTTTGTGAGAAAGCTTCGAGATTATTGTGATATGATAGATGACAACTTGATTAAATGCAGCTGCATCTAAATAGTTAAATCTTCAGCATAAAAGAAACATACACTTTCATGCAGTTCTTTGAACAACATTTCTTTCCTTTTTCTTCCTCCAAATACAAAGAGATAAGTAGAACCATTTGGTTAACCACTACAACTAGTCACTGTTACACTGAAAGAATTATGTGTTAGTGCCATGCCCTAACTCCATGGGTGGAGTCCCCTTTGTCTAATATAATACTAGTATTATCATAATAGTAATGTCATAAAATGTTTTCCTACCAATGGGTTGGAGACAAATTTTCTACATGATCCGGAACTGATTCCTTACCTTTTTTTTCCGCAACACCAGGTAATTGGATGACTTTTTTGTGAATGGCTTCTGAAATTAGTCAGCATTTCTTAAGCAAGAGCATGTCACAGTTTCATTCCGTGGGGGGGGGGAAAAAAAAAGCTAAATTCCTTTAAAGTGCTTGATGAAGCAACAAAGTGAGGAAACTCCTAATTGCCTCTCTCAGCTAGTCCAAGCATGCTTTGGTATTTCAGCATGCAGTTTGCATTAAACACGGTTCCAAGACCTCAGACTACACGGAGGGAATCACAGGTTCTTTGTGTATATATATGCTTTACAAGCAACTGCTGAGTAGCTTTGTTGTGGCTTCATGCCCTTTCCCCCCACCCCCCGCACACCCCCATAGCAAAGTACACACTGAAATAGAGTGACTAGTTGTAAAAACTAGCAGTGGTTTGTTTTTATCATTTTGCCCACAAAGTAGTCTTAACCATAGCTACTTTGCTTTTAATGTAGGTGAAGGAGCATGGTAGGCTTGCATGACTGTGCTTCATTAAGGCTCACAGAAGAAGAAATTCCGAGCAGATTATGGAGCCTGGGACTGTGCTATGGGTATTGTTCACTCAGGCTACTGAAACATTACTTCTGGGGAGAGTACTAGTGACTGTGTCCTGCAATCACATGGCTGATCTCCTCCCTATAGAAGTTTTCCCTACTGTATTCTGACCTGTGTGAGCTACCCAAATATGCAATGCAAATGAATAAAGAATGTAGTACCTGATCTCAGGCTGTTTTGGAGTTCAGGTGAGACAAAGAACTTCCTTCTGACTTTCTGCACCAGCTAATTTTAACTTGTTAAGTATCTAAAGAGGAAAATTCATGCACATTTCTTGAAAAGCAGACCATGCTTTTTGATGGCAACTCTGGAGTAAACAACTAGTCATAGAATGGCACTGAGGGAGCAGTATTGGGCAGGCAAATCTAACTACAGCCTAGGTGAGAGGTGAGATATGTAGGAGCAGAAGACATGACCTAGCCAATAACCCTATGTGTGTGTTATCCATTGCTCCATTTGTTTGTTCTTCTTTATTTATGTTTATTTATGTTCTTCTATATTACATGCCATACTTCCATGGCAGAGGGATAATGAAATCCTTATGTTGGATTGACTGGTTCAAGGAAAGCATGAAAGAGATCTAAAGTTGTTCTTAACCAGAGCCTCATAACAGAAAGACAAAAACTCCTACTGCTCCCTTGCAGGGTCCCTCTTGGCAGAACATTAGGAGAAAAGTTTTTCACCAGGATATGTCTGTGCACAGTAGTGCTTCTTACCACACATTAGGCAGATTTTGCTGAATTTGGCCTGTTGCATCAATGTTACCATCCTTCTGACTCAGTAGGAAGCAGATAAATATAGTTATAGAAGGTTTGGAATACTTCGCTCTCCCTCAGAGATATGCTTTTTTTAAAGAAAAATGCTACAGCATGGAGAAATTTATCTTGAGCCATGACACTAATACCAAGAAAGAAAAATGTGATAGGTCAGCTATCTTGTAAAGTATTGGACAATTACTTCTTTCAAGCTAATCTGACTCTCCATTTCATCTCCTGTTCCTGCGGTGCAGAACTTCTTGGACTGATCTTCAGCTGTGAGGGTGGTGAGACACTGGAATAGGTTGTCCGGAGAAGTTGTGGATGCCCTATCTCTAGACTTGTTCAAGGCCAGGTTGGATGGGGCTCTGAGCAACGTGGTCTAGTGTAAGCTGTTCTTGGTCTATATCATTTAGCCAGCAAACAGCTGATACCTAATAATCTTTCCTAAGACATCAGTGGATATAAAAATATGGCGGAGTGGACTGGCAGCTCTTAGCAGCTCTTAGAAAAGTGTTTCCTAAACAGGCAGAGACAGTGTGGTGGTTTGGACCTTGGTTTTTCCCCCAGAGGCTGAAAAGTGGTAGACCCCAAGGGGTGGAAACCCCTGGATGTTTTGAAGTTTTGCCCAATGGGCGCTCCTGCAAAAATGTAAACATATCACAAGCACCGGAAGAGAGGAGTTGTAGTTTTGGGTTGTTGGAGAGGTGGCCATGTTGTGAGTCACGAGGAAGGGGCTCTGAGCCCCTCGGGGCCTCTGGCCCCCTCCCAGCCCCGGCTGGGGGGATTGCAGAGACTTGGAACAGTCTTGGACTGGGCTAAGTGTCTGTAGTATGCCGGGAGATGTTTTCTCCATGGGCACAGAGCAGCAGCCGGCACTGACCAGAGANAGTAAATGCTGACCCAAGACCAGGGTCAAACTTGGAGGCCACAATGACTTTCCTGAAAGAGCCCTGAAAGGGTAGTTTAGGTGAAATTTAGGCACTAAAGAGAAAATGAGCAAACCACAAAAGTGTATCCAACTGCTTTGCTCTTAAGTAGCTATAGATATCTAAGTATGAAGCAGCCATGTAGCACAGGCCCCATAAGTTCTGCTCACGTGGTGCTAAGACCTCTACTTTGACCAATATGAGTCTGCCAAAAAGGAAAAGTTGACATCCACCTTTCCTATAATAGCTGATGGTTGGTGAAACTCCTGAGAAAGAAGAGATATAGGCAGCACACAATCCTTGGCCTGCGGCAGTCCACACTCATGCTCTCCTGCAGGCCACATATCCAGTGCAGGATGTATCAGGGTTCTCAGCTGTTCCTTGAATTGGAATTTGTGGGCTGGAAGGCAAACAGCACAGCCAGAGAGGAATGAGACATATCTGTGTCTTAATAGTAGCAGCACACTGCTGGCAAGACTGACTCTCACATCAGGCAGAGGATGGGCCAAGTGGCACAGTCTGACTAATGTGGAAACAGGTCTGTAAACCTCCACTGACAAATCCAGAGAGAAGAACTGACAGTCTTCAAAAAAAGGCTGTCTATCTCACTTCATCCATAAGAAAAGGAAGTCCAGCGCACAGACTGTGTGAAAGTGAGGAAAGGAAGTATGGTGAAGTAATGGCAGATGCTGGTAGAGTCCCAAAACACATCAAGAGGAGTGGAATATACCTGGAGGAAATGTTTAAGTAATGGTTAAGTTTGCTTAGATGTATATCCTTTTCAAAGGAATTACAAAAGTGGACCATGTTGATGAGTTGCTGTTCCCAGTTAACAAAAATTTCACTTCTGATGTTTCTCCTGCTTTTCTGTACTATTCATCAAATGATTCTTAATGAGACACAACTTCAGCTGCAGATACAGTGATCATCTTTCCATGAATAACATTGACACACAATGCAATCAAGAATCATTGCTTTACTAGCCAGTCCTATAGTTCATTACTGTAGAAAACCTGAAAAAAACAGGACCGTCTCACTTGCTATTAATTCTCAATTTATTTAAACCAGTACTTTCCTTCAGATTAGCTTATTCATGAACTTTGTGTCCCAAGTAAAATGGTCAATGTCCAAAAAAAAAATTCTAAAAATTATTGTGTGTAAGGAAATTAAAGTATTGCGACCATAGTCCCAGTTGACATACCAGGCATCAACCCAATTAAAGGAGCCTTTCATGGGCAAAAAAATGATGGGAGAAAGCTCAGGATCAGTCCTTTGTTCCTACCCTAAGGACAACAAAGAAAATTCCAGGAAGCTTGTTCTTTATTAAAAAACCATAAAGAGACATACTGTATGAATAAGTGTGCCAGATGAGAGCATTTCTATATAAGGCTGGGTCTAGAAGCCAAATTCAGAGATAAATCCTGCTTCCAGCCAAATATATGAACACAGATCATTGCAAAAGCAAAGGGAAGGTCTCCAGTAAATCATATTGTCTCCAGTAAATCATATTATCCTTCACCAGCCAAGTGACTAACACAAGTTTAACTTCAGCAAGACAGAAATTATCCCAAAGGAATAATATTCTTGTCTTCCTGTGAGAAGAACATGTTTGCATACACTACAACTGTTCTTAATATGTCCTGGAAGATCTATACAAAATTTCTATTGCATCTAGATGGAATTGTCTCCTGTCATGGTTTGAGATGTTGTGATCATGTGTATAATGTGATATGGTATTTATCTGTACAGTCATTGTAATATATTCCCTTTCCCCCATTCTGAGTCTGGTGTGTTTTGTCTGGAAAAACCCATCTCACATTAGGTTGAGATGTGGGAGGGGGCTTAGACTAGGGGATTGGATTTTGGGGCTATCTCAAACCATGACAGACAGTTTGCTAACTTATACAACTTATACAGCTTCAGTGAACAAACATGCAGTGTTATTGATTAAAATCCAAGTATAATATATTTGACTAGAGTTTTTGTAAATTTCACTACTCTTTTGTTTCACTTTAACCTTAGAAAGATATACAAAAAATGCTATTTTAGGCACAGTCTTTGTTCCTTAAGGGTACAAAGAAAAAGTTCTCTTCTTTGACCTGATACTAAATTTTCAGAAGGGTATAATTTTATCTGAGCTGCCAGATTAAATTACTGATAATCCATTAATATTATTAAGTAAGCAAGCAAATACCTCAGTAAAAATCCTGATAGTGTTTATTGCCTTCTGAGCTCAGTAAGTCAGGTTTGTTTATATCACGTACAAAAATATTTGGTCAATAAGTAAACTCTGTTAAATAATTATTTAGGAACAAGTAGTTCTCAAATTGTTTATTTTTCAAAGCCAGGCTCTTTTACTTACTTACAGAATTAGTGCCAAGAAAGACAGGCAGATCAGAAGAATGAGTGCCTGTCACTGGCAGCAACAAAGATGCTGCCAGAAAAGATTCACATTTGTAAACCTGTACTTGTTCATATAGGGCGAAGTCTGGTTTTCTGTTTGATAATGCATGTTGAGAAATGGGCAGGAAAAAATATTCTTCCTTTATCTCAATTTTCTTCAAATTTATTTATTTTAGTTTATTTTTTTTTTAAAAAACTTGAGCTTTATGGATGGCTGCAGTGGACTGGCAAGGCAGATACCATCATGCAGCCTGTAAGACTAAGTGCTGCTGCAGAAGGCAGAGGAGTAGGGAGGACTCCTTCTGTTTTTCTTTCATTTAGATTCGTTGCATGTTTACCAAGGTGAAAGGATTGGTGCCTTGGAGATCATTTGCTTTCATAAGCTCTAAACTAGAGTAGAAAAAGTTTCACGTCTTGATTCTTTTCCAACAGCTTGCTCTTTCTCAGCAAGGCATATAGGAGCAAGCTGAGACATATTGATTGCCAGCAGACTCTTCCAACAAAATTGCGCTGTCTGAATCAGTTAAACTGGGTGGGAAGAGATAACTTCTGCCAGTTTTCTCCCATCATCTCTCCTAGCATGTGGCGAAACACCCAGGGCATTCCTTAGGGTTTTATAATCAAGACGAAATGCTCCAGATTTCTCTATTCAAATAATGCCAAAACTCTAACCCAAATGTAGCCGTACTTCACATAGCTTGTAGCCTTTTTTCAGTTATATATAGATTTGCTGTGAAATATTGATTCTCTTCATGTTTCATGGAGGGGAAAAAAAAATTTAAAACTAGTGAGGAAATAGGAGCTTTTGGATTCATATTGTCCCTATTTAAGTCTAATGTGAAGGGTGAGTAATTAGGTTTAAATCTTTGTGCTTCTGAAATATACTTCTGGTAGGATGTGTGTCTAATAGCAATGAAAAAAAACCCCAACAAACAGTTATCATTAAAAAATATCTGAGTCACACAAAGCTAATTCCATCCAGAATACACTGAACCCCAGAGCAGCAAACTTAAAACTAGTTAAATTTAACCAGATTGCTTTATCTGACTAATATTTTCAGACACAATAGTTTTCATGATGATTGTTTTAAAGTAACAGTCAGTAATGATGATTTATTTACTGTTTTGGAACAAAATATTATGGTGATACTTAAGGGTCAATAAGAGGAATCTCCTGGTTTAGTAGGGAATAATCCATTTCCAATTCCCAGGTGGATTAACAACCTGTCTAAAGGTCAGATATTTCGCCTAAGCAAGGTTACCTGATCACTGATGAGGAAATTAGAGCCATCTCTCTGATTTTGGCACTGTATAATAGGTCAAGTTCCTCTTATTGAAAGCAAAATTAATATTTCTTGCAACCAGCTTTTCCATTGCATTTTTAGTGCTCAATGATAAAACTAATTTGTTTTTCCCTCTACTGTGGCAGAGAGAAAACCCCAATACGAGGAATCTGGAGCAAGGAACAACCTTATAAAGGCAAACCAGTGCAGAGTGCTGTTCATTAGGCTGTTTAGTCTTGGCAGCAGGGAAATAGGAGTTTCCAAGTCCTGATTACAGTTTCACTACTGACTTGTTGGGTGCCCTGGGCAAATCATTGCCTGTCTGCTACTCTTTGTGTCTCTCTAGAATAGCAATAACAATGCCTAACTGTCCCTCAGTAATGTTAAACAGATTAATTAGATGCCTGTTGCCATAACTCAATCTGAACAGTTCTTTCCTATATCAACAGTCCCAATTCATTACCTGATTCAAACCTGGAGCAGTGTACTGAAAAATCATTGATCTCTATGATCTGTTATAAACCATCTGGTAGCTTCTCATGGGGATGTAGGATATCTGCCTCCTACTTTCTAAAGGCAAAAAAGGAAAGAGAGTGTTGTAGAAATTAATGAAAATTATTTTCAGCTTCTATAATAATGTGAGAAATATCTCTAATTATAATTTTGGAGATGGCCAAATAAAGTGAAACAAAGAACTTTATTATCAGTGCGCTGGGTGCACCGGATTCGTGACCAAGTCCAAGCACACCCCAAATGGGAGGGATGAGCCCTTTTAAGACCCTTTGATTTACATAACGGCTCCCTCACTCCTCCCATGCCAAGCCTTGCTATTTTTTTCCTTAAAAGGTGATATAGTCTTCTTCTTGCAGTCCATGGGTTGTTTTAACCAACCTATCAAGTTGTTCCCCTGCTCCTGGCCGCATGGTCCCGTGGCAGTGAGCCCAGACTGGTCTTACTGTCCTCACACCACAACTGTAAGTAAGAGTAAGTAACTGTGAGCAACCCTGTAAGCAGAACAATAAGCAGCAATAGGTAATTGTAAGCAGAACAGTGAGCAGCCCACCAGTCCTCAGCCACAAAATAGCTCCCCAACTCCCCAGATAAAATGACCTCCAGGTATCTCGGCACAAGGCAACCATGGAAACCCCTGCTTGTAATAAAACTCTCTTATTAATTTCCTACAGTAATGATAATGCACCTTTTCCTATCAGGAAATTCATGAGCCACAGAGGGCCCAAAGCCAGAATTTGAGTGGCATGCTTTTTCCTGTTTTGTTCCTTATTTGCTTTTTTGTGCACTCTGGTTTAAATGTGGTCATGGGAGAGCTTCCACAGCTTACCAGGTCAAAGAGTACTGGCGTTTGTCTGGTATACATCTTAGCTTCCTTGTTACTGCAGAAACCCCAGAATTAGACTAGTGTAGGAAGAGTGTTCCAAAAGCCCATGTAAATTACATTTCTGCTGAGTAAGACTAATGTAGCTGAGCCAGGACAGTGCACAATACTGTAGACACAATATGGTTCTATTTACAACTCCTCGTTGTGAAGAACACTCCCCCCCTCCGTCCCCACTTAATTCTAACTAGATTTCGTGAATCAGTGCTGCATTCTAAATAAACAGATACAATAGAGATCACATTATTTTTTTATGTATAAGAATAAATATGAGTCAGCAAATACGTAAACCCAGGGAGATGTTTTCTCTACAGAGAAGTTAGATGCTGCAAATACTTATTTATTTTCTCTTAGAAGATGTTAAATGGAAACTTCATGCTGACAGTTATTTGCATCATAGTGCAAACTGTGCTAGACTCCTTAGTGATTTAAATGTCATTACCCCATTACTAAAGTGACAATGTCTCTCCAGGTGTTGAAATTTCAGGATAGTTGATTATCCAGAGTTATTCAGCAAATATTGAAGCTTAGTCCTGTATTTAAATCTCCATATTTTTCTTTCATTGACTGTGAAGGTAGTCTTTAATCTGTAAATCGATATGCTGCGGTTTTGTTGGTTCCACAGTCAGGAGACTGAAACAAAAGATGTGAAGTTACCCCATTTATCTTAATAGGCTGTTAATGACTTCAAAGGCTGGTTGTGACTATTTAAATGTGAATGCCATTAATCAACAGGATAAGTACAAACAACCATTTTGAATCCGGGAAATGTAATTGCATAGGGCAGAGGGGTCCATTTTTGGTTTCTGAATGAAGACGTGTGTTTACACATAAAAAAAGCAGGGCTTGAAATGCCTGCTTCTCTTCTTTGACAAAATTAAGGGGAAAATAACACCTAGCTTATGCTTCACTGTGGTTCTAGTATTGCTACCACAATTACAAATTAGGTAGTTGCAGGAAATGAGTAACTCTCAGCAATCCTGTCATTTTGATTATTGCTAGAAGACAACTTACAAAACTGAATTTCCTTCCAAACAGTTCTTCTGCGTACTTTGATCTCAAAGCTCAACTTAATAGCTAACTTCTCCACAGACTGCTTTTGGGATTGATAGAGAAGATTTTACTAGCCATTATTTTTGGTAGTTTTTTTGTGTCATATAGGTTCAGTCACTCCAAGCTGTCCTATGTTTGCAACATCTTATGATTTGGGGAGGGGAGAAGGATGATGCTGACATTGTCTCTTTGTGAATTTGGATACTGAGGGTGTACCAGTGCTTACTTTTCAAGAGTAACAGTATTTGAAAGGTTTTGAGGAAGGCAATAGAATTCAGCCACTATGATGTTATGGTTGCTCAATGGATTTATTGTGACTATTCCATTCTATTTTTACAGAATCACAGAATAGTTAGTGTTGGAAGGGACTTCTGGAGATCATCTAATCCAACCCCCTCCATTTTCTTCTTCTCCCACCTTATGCTGTTTCCTGGGTTGTCTTTGCTGGAAAAGGGCCCATTCCCCTGTGGTTCACTGATACAGGGAGAAGGGAATTGACAGGTCACTAGTTGTGTCACTAGTAAAAACAACTAGATATTTCATCCTTTTTCCTGCCTTGTCTTTTTCTGTGTAATCTTGATTGAATCATGTAACTATTTATCTAACTATTGTATCTAAACATAACATATCTGTCATAGTTTCAATATTCTGCAGAGCCAGAGCCTTTTTAAAGGAACAGTATTGCAATTTATATTAACTGTAGGTGATGTGGAGTGTATTTTGTGTGCAATTTAGGGAGAAGAGCAAGAAAAAGCATAATCACTTATACTGCACAGATGATAAGGGAGGATTGCCACATGAAGTGATGCTGGTAGAGTGGGGCAGACCAATGCTTGCTTTATCCTCATTAGAGAGTTATTTGGAAGTGGCAGAATGTGCCGTGAGTGTTCTGCAACAACAGCTCCCAGCTCCAACCTTACTTTTTTTTTTTTTTTAATGGACAGGATTTACTGTGGGAACTCTCCCTTCCTGAGCTCCTCAGTTTGCAAGGTAGCTGTCCTACATCGGGGCTATCCTCACCATGAAGACTAAGAGCCTCTGCCCTCTCTGTGGCTGCTTGTGCACCCTGTTCAGTGTGTGCCCTCTCAGTCCCTCTCTGTCCCCCTGTCCTGACTTTTCCTCAACCTCTGGACGCTTCCACTCTGACGTGCCTCTTGTTCCTCTGGCTGTTGTACCATTCCTGAATAAACACCTGGTATTATATTTGGGCTGGAGCCAGGTGTATTGCATGAGGAATTTCCCTGAGGACTCTAGTGTCATCTTCCTCTTGACAGGTTTCCACCACTGTCGATATTTCTCTCCATCAGTATGGAAGTCTAAAACCTATTGATATGCTTTTTTGCTTTTCTGTAAACTAACTCTCAGTTTCAGTCTTATATTATACTAATCTGTCCACTTTCGATCAGTGCTTCCTACATTGCTATATTGATCTGCATGAAACTGGTGGGGAGTCCTTCCTTTTCCTTTCATTAAACGATCTGCTGAGTCCATTAGATGTTTCTGTGGGGTGTATTTGACATAAGCAGCATGGCTGTCAATCTATAACAGGGTAGCTGGAGGACAGATACTATAAATTCAAGTTCAGGGGTTATGTGTAAGCAATTTTTTATGACTGACCTTAAGAAGTAGGAGAAATTATAAGAAAATGATATGTTTTGTGAAACAACAGCAGCAATAACAACCAAGTAAAAAGATGGTCGAGTGAAATCAGAAATTGTCTATATAAATAAACGCCTGCAGCGCTTTAATGGGTAAGCAAAATAATCCACAGTTCAGCCCCAGAATCCATCTAGTCTCTGCATTCCTGCTTTTGGGGTGTTCAGCAGAGCAACTTTTTTGGGATTTTCTCTGGCTTTAACTCTCACTAACGTCTGCCAACCTTAAAGAGGTCTTCCACTGCAGAAAAGCCTTAAAGAAGAGTAATATGGCACCAAGAGCATATTCATGTTGCCAGATATCATGAGGCTGGTAAAGCCATTATAGTGTACATTCATGAGTCTCTGCTGTCTTTCTGGCCTAGCACCACACACTCTCTTATCATCCACATACTTTCATATGTCTTTACCTCCCCCACTCATGTTTTTGAAGGAGTGGAGTGAGAATATGGTCACTTGTTCTACTTGAGCTTGTCCCTGCTTGGGCTGTGGAGCACAAGACTGCCCTGACATTCCAGGAAGGTTAATCAGCCCAGCCTCAAAGCGTTTGAACTAAAGCTCCTCTACATGTTCGTTCTGAATTTAGCCTTATGGTGTTGTCAGATAGCCCTAAGGTAAAGGACAATCAAGCTGGTACAAGCTCTTGTTGAATTATAATCAGATGGAATTTATTATTACTGTGCTTTTGGCTTTGCTGACACATTGGCTTTGCACACCCTAAAAACATCAAAGCTGACAAATGGGCAAGAAGCATCAGTGCCGACAGCACCACAGGAAGGAACAGAAAAAGGCCAAATTAAAGAAGTCATGAAGGAACTGGTACCAGCAAGCGAGTCAGCAAAACCCATTGTATCTCACAGGTTTCCTGCTTCACCATTGTCCTGGAGACCTTCCTGCTTCTTACCAGGATGGCAAAAAGGTAATTTAATGATCCTACACACTACTGTTTCTCCCACCCAGGTTATGGTCCCTTGTTACTGTCCCTAGCTGCTGCGCTGTGTACATCCGTCAGTGAAAGCAAACAGGGCTTTCCACTGTGGACTGGAAGAGATATATTTTCAAATGGAAACATGGAAGGAATTTTCAAATATTTTTATCCATTATTTTGAAGTGATGTGTTAGGAGTTCAGGTAGAAGAAGAACACATGGAAAAACAGCTGAGCAGTTCTATTGTGGGCCCAAACAACAGGACGGAAATAATATGTAGTAGAGTGATAAAATAAATAAGGAAAGCGTAAGTTGGAAATACATTTTCCCAAGTGGAATTGCTTCTTTTATTTTGCAAGAAAGTGATAGAACAACAGTTTTTAATTTCCACGTCAGTCAGACAGATGCTAAAAAATTGTAGCAGCGGTTGAACAATGAGTCACTTTACTGACCAGTCTCGTGAGAGTTGCCATAAATACAGCTGAGACCATCAATCAGTATTATAAAATACCATCTGTATGGCATGCACATTTATTAGACCAGATAAAATGAAACAGGATGTTGAAATTACAGATACTCACCGAAGTGCACAGGAGTAAATGTCAGACTGGGGCCTGCTTGGCAGCAGCAACTAAGTGTTCAGAATCTGGACCTTACATGATCCAGTGAGACAAGAATGCCTCTAATATTCAAGATATCAGTATTTTAAGATGGATGCTAGCAATATTTTAAGTAACGAAAATCTTTACAGTTGTTGGAGGCTAGGGAATTTTATGCAGTTGGTCTACAAAATGTCCTGCCTTTTAGAGAAAGAAGACAATCTATATAGAAAAATCAGGCATCTCTGAGCTAAAAGTTAACCTTCTTTCAACATGCATGTGAAGAGTCTGGGGTTTATATGCAGTGAGTTCGTTGTGCCTCACCATGTCTGACTCAGGGTATTGGCAGCAAGAGTGAATCTGTGCCCAGTGCCTCTGCTGGTACTTCTTGGAGTCTGGAGTGTTAGTCTAGATCACCTTCAACTAGAGTCTAACTTGATATGCTGAGCTGTGAACCATAGCTTCAGAGAGTTTGGTTCACCTGATTATGGTAACTCCAGCAGAGCAGCGGGACAAACAGCTGGAGTAGAGTACTACATAAATCTAGTTCCTATGGAAAGTCTTGCCTGTCAGTTCCCTCAGATGGGAAATAGGGAGAAAAAAAATTAATTAATACCTAACTTTTTCCTGTTTGTCTGTATAAAAATAATTAATTAACTAAAAACTGTTGAACAACTGGTCACCAGTCTGAAAAAAAGGTAGAAACAAAATTATAAAGCTCTAATGAGTTAAACATACTCAATGATAGCCACTTGTTTTCCTCTTCTTTCTCAGTTCTATAACCCCATTTTCACATTCTGACTGAAAGAAAGTGCAAAATTAATGAACTAATGTATTTAATAAATTTATTATGAAATCATAAACATATTGGATCGAAGTCAAGGTCCCATTATTAATCTTCAAGACAACTGATGAACACGAGTCAAGATTTCCCTGAGAGGACCTCTCTTTCTGCATTACTGACAACCTTTGGCAAACATGTTCCTTCAGAAACTATGAGCTTGTCAGCCTCAAGGGTGAAGCTCGTGGGAACTGGAGATAGGGCTTCCTTGGCACCAAGGCAAGTGGTTTGGATCTCATTATCAGAGGAAATAAGAAAGACCACAAATCTCACTGCCTTCAGAACAATATGTAAGGCTCACTTTTTCAGCTTCGCTTTTTCAAAGTTGCAGCTAAAAATGCCCAGGAAGAAAAGACAAAGGCAAAAGGAGAAAGCAAAAATAAGGAATAGAAAGGGAGAGAATAGAAAACATGATTGTGTCCCCAGCTGCCTGTGGAGACTAGGAAGAGAATTACATACTTGTTGTGGTTTACTCTGAATTTAGTCATAATTCGTTATGAGCTGTTTTAACAGTTGGCACGGACAATTTTGTGATACTCTAAGTAGGAAATTGAGTATAAATCCATAGTGAATTTTCTCTTTCTTTCAGTTCCAATGTGAAACACCCTAATCACCCAGGTAATCAAAGGAGTGATTGGCAATAACAGATTAACCACTTGAGAAACTACAATTTATATCTTTGTCAGTGGAGACTGATCAATGGCACCTTTCATTTTTGGATACTTCATAATTTTTCACTGTTCTGTCACATTTCTGTATTACTGCCACAGTAACAGTGGCATGAGCATTGTAAACTATAAAATGAATTCTTGAGCACTGTCAGTATTATCATCCTGTCTTACTGCAGTCTTTTTTAATTACTCCAAAATGTTGGCTTTGTTTGCTGATTTAGAGATATCATTCAGCTGTCATCTCTCAGACTGAGAAGTTAGTTGGACTACTGATAATACCTGACTCAATATCTGCTAGATTTAGCTACCAAGCATCCATAGATGCTTGGAACATATTTGTATTTCACTGTGGAGCTTGATCCAGTCGTATTCAAGGTAACATGCTTGAACTAGGACCACATCCAAAAGCAGTGCAGACCTTTATCAGGGTGGCATTGCACTCATGTTAACTAAACCTGCTCTGCAGTAGGACTGATGAGTTTGGACATGATATCATGTAGTTTGTATAAAATCACGCCCTCAATGGGTGCCTCTGCAAGGCCACATGCCCTGCCTCTGCAGATGTCTGCTGACATCTTAAAAAATATGGGCATCCTCCCATGCAACCCAACAGGTTCCTGAACTCCTGTACATGTAACTTTCTGCTTGTTGGCATGTGGGCACGAGAAACACTCATGTCTCAGGTCCTTATCTTTGCTTGCTCAGTGGTCATGGCATTTCCTCCTGTCAGGAAGAGATGATTCAGCTTTCAGACATCTATGAACCTCATTCACCTTGATTAGTCTAAAAGACTGAAGATTCCTAAGGCAAGAAGATAGCTACTAAATGATGGTGCAATTTTTGAATTGATCTATTTCATCATCACCAGGACAAGCTTTCACTCTTTCTGGACATAGAGTTTTTCTGGAACAAATGTGTGCCTAGCTGAGCCAGATTTAATTTTAGACACGTGTATATGTTCCCTTGAATCCATAAATTTGAATATATCTTTTAGACCTTGTTGTATGTGAATACAGAACAATGATTATAGGTAATAGCTATTGGCTTCTATTTTTTTTTTAATTATTATGAATACAGTGAGTTGCTCCCGCTGAAAAGCAGCTTTGCAGAAAAGGGCTTGGAGGTTATGGAACATGAGTGAAGAATATTTGCTTACAATAAAGAAGGCTAGTGGTATTCTGGACTGCATTAAGAAAAGCATTGACAGCAGGCTAAGGGAGGTGACCCTTCCTGTCTGCTCAGACCTGGTGAGGCGACACCTGGCCAGAACTGTGTCCAGTTCCAGACTCTTCAGTTCAAGAGAGACATGCAAATACTGAATAAAGCCCAGTGAAGGATCAGGAAGATAAAGTACTGGAAGACCTTTCCTATGAGGGAAGGCTGAAGAAGTGGAGATTGTTCAGCCTGGAGAAGAGAAGGCTTGGGGGGAAGCTCATCAATGTATATAAACACTTGAAGAGAGGGTGCAAAGACAACAGAACCAGAATCTTTCCAGTGGTGCGCAGAGACAGGACCAGACGTCGTGAGCACATGCTGAAACACAGAAAATTCCCTCTGACTATCAGAAAACTCTTTCCCTGTGAGAGTGATCGAGCACTGGCACAGGTTGTCCAGGGAGGTGACGGATTTGCCATTGCTGGAAATGTTCAAGAACTGTCTGGACATGACCCCAGACAACTGACTCTAGCTGGCCCTGCTTGAGCTGGTGGTTTGGACCAGATGACCTCCAGAGAACTCTTCCAACCTCAAACACTCTGTGATTCTGTGTGTGTACATGTGTTACATGAATCTCACATTAAAATCAGTCAATGAATTTTCCAATGGCTCATAGTGGCCTAAAGAAAACCTCTCAAGGACTGTTAAAGTGGCTAAAAATGGTGTGAAGAGCAAGGTACTGTTATTAACCTACTTTCTTTCTCTGAACATAACTAACTAGTATTTCTATATTTGTAACACAATTCCTCTAAATGGGTAGTTGTTTCTGCCAAGAATCAAGCCTTTGATGTAAAAATCTTTAGCCTTTGGAAATATGGCTTTGGTTCTGATATAAATTGCAACTGTAAGATGCAGGTAAATGATGAAACCGAGGTGTCTTGCCATAACCTGATTTTGTTTGATATTACTGTGAGCTCCTTAGGGTGATGTCTCTTATTTACACCAAGCTTAGGAAAGATATATTAATTTTACTGTGGTGAATTTCAGGAAGTTTATTGATGTTTTTAAAAGTTGCAGTCCTAGAATTGTTTACCTGCTGTTTAAAAAGAGATAATTTCATATCTTGGCGAATGTTATATTTGTCTTCATCTTACACAGAACCCTTTGGCTCCTTGTGAACTGACCTGTCATAGTTTCTCTTGTGAGGAAATAATTAGCAGAGCAGAGAGATATCGTTATGGGTCTATCATTGCATCTGACTCAGCAAGGTGGGTGAGTCTGACAGAGATGGGATGGATATGTGCACAGTTCTGTTTGGGAACAGGTACCTTACAAGCAGGGACATGATCAGTGAGTCCTTTTTTCCAAACACAGAACCTAGGTGCCACCTCGTGCTGAGTTGGTTGCTTCAGTAGCCCAGTAGGCAAACCGAATTTTAGTAACAAAATATTATAGTATAGATTGGCTATAAATTTTAGACTTACCAGAATCATAAAAGTGACAGTAAAATTGATATTAATGTTTATCTGATTCAATATAAAGGATGTCTTACTGTCTTTAAGTAAGAATATGTTTCAACACGGCAAATAAGTTTCTTATCTTAACCAGGAGCAGTAAATAAATTCTTTCTTCATTTTTAGGGATTCTGTGTACGTACAAATTCTGAGGGTAATAACAACGATAGTACTGTATTAATAGAGAGAAAAATGACAATGTCAAAGTAAATATGTCA
Source organism: Lepidothrix coronata (assembly GCF_001604755.1). Lineage (NCBI taxonomy): Eukaryota > Metazoa > Chordata > Aves > Passeriformes > Pipridae > Lepidothrix > Lepidothrix coronata. The sequence goes on from NW_016690217.1 coordinate 3,333,249, forward strand.
TCCTAGATGTAGGGACAGTAGCTGAAAATTGTCTCAGAACAACTAAAGTTTTTCTGTTGCTCCAACTGCAGAAATAGTAAAAGCACATAGCTATGGGTACCTCTATTAATGAGATTTGTAAGAAGCTAGTAGGTAAATCTAAAATTATCAATGGTAACACAAATTAACACAACTCCAACTCATCACAATTCAGGATTATAAATATTCATAAATGCCCAGAACTCTCATAGGTGTAAGTATTTCTGAGCATATTTATATATTTAATACTTCTATCCCTATGCAAAGATAAAATAAGTCAAAATATACGTCTGTCCTATACCATTTAAGGAGATATTTCATCAGATTAGCATGCAGAGATTAAGTCTCATCACTTAAATTATTCATCAACTTCCAAATTTATATATGTAAGTAAAGTATGCTTATACCCCAAAGTCATATATATGTTATTAAAACCTAATTTCACTTGCTGCATACAACATTATGATCTTCTTTGTTGCCTTTTTTTCCCCTGTACTTAAAGATATGAAAATGAGAAAGGAGCTTAATGTTAAAGGCATTGGAAATCAAAACAGTATTAGAAAGACAAAGTATTTAATGGGTTCATGTGGTTATAATGAGGTATATTAATGTAAATTGTATGTTGATAATATCAATTCATACAGTACTATTTTCATTATATGTTGTCGTGCTACCCAAATTGAAAGTAATCTAGTTTATAAATATCAATTGAATATCTGTGTTATTAAAATTGTCATCAGTGACCTATGTTTAAACTTACTATCTGCTCAAGCTAAAGTGAGTGTTCACTTAACAGCTGTTTCAGAGCACTATGATGACTTGGGATCTTTTTTAAACAGCACAAACTGAAGGGCTAATTTTAGTCCTGTTTTCTCTCTGGAAGATCATATGTATCGGGAAAAGATGTGGGAATTTTCATTTTCGAGAGACTGTAGTCTCAGTCTAGTTCTGATCTCACGCAAGTCATTAATAACTTCTAAAAATATTTTAATGTTTTTCTTCCCTTGTCAATTTCAGGCTTTCTCAGAATTAGGTTCTTATTTTGAAATAGGCATCTGGCTAATAATTTCACTGCAAAGGGCTTTTTCTTTTATTTTCTTTTACTACTCTTTTCCAGAAAACCTAATTTTTCTTCTGCCATCTACTCTTATACTTTGTGCACTCCTGAATTTCTCCAATTTTGTCAAGGTCAGCACTCAAAATGTCTTCTCTCTGAACTCCTAATTCTCCTAAACATTGCAAAAGATGGCAGTTTGGCTCTCAGGATCAGCAACTTTGCTCTGAGACTGCTTAGCACAATAATGCAGCAGGATGTACATAATTACTTCTTGATAATTTTGTTGAAGTGAGAGCAAGCTATATATTCCACTGTAAAATGACAAGGTTATTATGGGTGCTTTTTTTTTGTCTTCCTTGAGCTTTTTAGCCCATAAATAGTTTTAAATTCTAGCTTCTCCTAAGCTCTACAGAAAAACTTGATACCTAAATGGAGATCTAAAGAGATTGTGAGGACTGCCAGTCATTGTGTGATATCCTCAGACCACCACCCATGTACCTCACACATCTGCAGGAGTCTCAACAGCACATAGATGCACACAGAAACTATTTCAATAATTTTCTTTGACTGTCTTTATTTCTGCTAGGGTTCTTTAAGCACTGCACGCCAGCAGCACTGAATCAGGAAAGAGCAAAGGGGAAACTAGTAATGAGATACAGCAAGAAAACCCACAATCAGCACCAGCTGTTCCCCAATTAAACTCAACAGTTCACAGGTGTTCTCAAGAGGATACACAGTTTTGCCTATGCCAAGGTACCTTTCTAAATAACCTTTATGAGAACAACACAAAATGAATTTTATTTTATTGGCCACTTTAAATATTTTAAAGCTTTAAAAATTTTATTTGTAAAAAATAACGATTTTACAAACTAGAAGTTTCTCTCTCTCTATTTTTGACATCTTAACCAAAACAAAAAATGTCAGAGTTAATAGCTGAAATGTCTCTTGTTAGTTACATTCTTGTTTTTGCTGCCATTCTCAGTTAAAACCTTTCTAAGCAGGTTTTATGACCATTGCCTTGTACTTATAGGCGTAAGTCCTAAAAGCTCAAAATCCAGGTGGACATTAGGGCAGTGAATGAATATGACTTAAATTGATATGATTACCTGTGTCCATATACAGCCTGATTTTTGAAACAACAAATTTATGAACAGTACAATCCTGTTAAGACCTCTGCATGTGGGCACTACTAATGATTTAGCAAGTGTGTATTGATACTACTTTGTGATATGCATATTTTGTTGTTACACAAGGTCTCTGGGTCTGGCACTTTAATAGCCTTAGTTAGTCTCCTAAAGCATGAAAACCAACAGCAAGAATCAGAGAGAAAACTGATAATTCTGCTATCTTCTATTCATTCCTTTCAAGTAAAACCTTCAAAGTATTTTAATTTATGTATGGGTAGACACTGATTTGAGGGTTATAATATAAAGTTATGGGCTTTTAAGACTATGAGGATTTTGCACTTGATCCACATGGCTGGGTATTCACAATTGTGTATTCCTAAACCAAAACAAATTTAAATGTGAAGTTATGATTGCTTCCTTTTGTAGTCCAAAATTGCCTTACAAAGTTCCTTGACAATTACAGTATTTTGGCTGTCAACTAGGTGTTTAGGCCATGGCTGGGATGTTGGAAGGCCCAGGGGAGCCTTATCTCTGCAGTGTAAATGAGATGCATATGATGTCGGTGCTTCAAAGGTTAAACTTGAGCTATGAGGCAACAGAGACCAGTTCTCAGATTTAACCCACAGGGAAACACTCGTGATGTTCTCTGCCTCCAATTTATTTTAATAACACTTAATAATACTGGTAACCAAAGTAATGCCTTTCATGCAAAGTTCTCAAAGCACTTTCTGCATAGGAATTAATTTTCACCACACCCTAATGAGAAAGACAAGCAGTAATTTACCTGTTTGCAATTTCTCTTTATTAAACTTACCTTTAGTCTGATATTAAAAGCTTTAAGAGAAATAAGAGTTTATATTTTTATATTCAAAGTTTCACTAGCTCTGAACTGAGTATTGTCCTGATGTACCTTTGTGTCTGGAAATTAAGATGGGTCTTTTCTAGGAATAATCAGAGAAAAACTTTATGACAACACTGACAGAAAGAAAAAAACCCAATAATGAAATACATGACAAAATGGAGCAGAAGCATTTGGGGCTTAGATGCTTACAGTTTCTTTTTCTATTTTCTTTTTCTTTTTTTATTTTACTTTCGGAATAAATGTTTTTTGAAATCTTTCCATGCTGAGCTTCAGAAGTAGCTCAGTTTTCAGACATGTTTTTCAGTGAAAATATTCATGTAATTGAAAACATTTCAAAAATATAGTACTGGATATTTAAAATCCTGATGTGATACACGCAGAGCACAAAGTAGTAACAGTAGGCTAACAAATATGCAGCCTATTCGCAAAGGTGAAAGAACAACCGTCACAATTTAGGGGAAGATTATTGTGGCTTCTTGTCACTTTTTCTTTCTTTTTTTCTCTCTCATTTTTTGCCTCTAGTCACAGCAGGATAACATCTGTTCTCAGATAGGAGACAGAATTTTGGCCTATATTACATGTATACAAAACCCATTCATGTAGGGGTTGGTATTCCCAGGTGAAGTACCTTTCCTTGAACAGAAAGTCAGAGTTCTTACTGTCATTGTGAGGTAGACCTATGTGTGGGGTTTTGAGGTAAAATACAAATTACTGAAACAATTGCTATGTAGACCCTCAGAGGAATTATTGTACCCTTTTCCCTGAGTGATACTGGTTACTGCTTGGTCAGGAAGAAAGCAGGACTCAGTAGTCAAGATATTTTTTTTTATTTTATCCCTGCTTATGAGTAAACTTCACTTCTTGTCTATTCGCTATTTCATCAGTCTACCCTGAGCTATCCTATAGCTGCCATATATTACATCTGAATTATAGGTTTGAGGATTATAGTCATGATTGTTATTCTCTGAATTAAAGGAGATTTAAGGAAGGCTCTGTGGCCAAGAAAGAAAGAGTTTGCTGTGGAAACAAAGAAACAAAATGTTGAGGCTTGTTGTTTATTCAAGCTAAATAAAATTTCCCACATCTCTGGATGTTAGTTCACCAGTGATTTGTGGTATTATAATAAAGTAATTTATTGTACCTATGCACAAAACTCAAGCTGGAGCAGCAGTAGTGTGGTCCCCTCTTGACTCTTCAGTTGATGAAAGAGGAGGGTGGTGGACAGGCAAATGGTTTCTAATTTGGTGAGAACCTAGACCAGAGAACCTAGAAAGGACATGCAAGGGAAAAGGGCTGTGGTTAGGAGAATATCAGACCCAGTAACAGAAGCACCAAATTGTGTCTCAGCTGGGCTGTTCATTACACAGTGTTTTTCATTTGCTGGCTCTTCCTATCCATCATTCAGAGCATTAGTTTTTTCTGTTATTTCATGTTAAATGTTTTTTGTTTTGTTTTGTTTTGATTTCTTGCCCTTGTATGTCAATAAAATCCAGCAATGACTAGTGAAAGTCATTGCTGACTTCCCCGTGGATTACTGTTTTTAAAGTGAATATACAGTGGAACTGGATAAAATTTATGCCATTGAAGAGACCCTCATCACTGCTTCCTGTTTCTCTTCAGGTACTCTGCATGGGAGAGAATTTCCCCGACAGTCCTGTGATGCATATAGTTACAATATGCACATAAGTATACTCAGCTGGTGTAGTTTTTCCAAGAAGAAGCAGGAAGAAAGGGTTTCCGTGGAAATTGGCTGGGCCCTAAAAGATGTTATCCTGCTTCATTAAGTGTGAGGTTTTATTCAGGTTTCATTGGCAGAAATTCCTTATAGCCTGTGTTAGATGAAAATGGATGATCATAACTAATGATCCCTCCTGTCCTTAAAAATCTATGAATTTACAATAATACAATAAGGTTGTATACACCTGAACAGATCCTTTAACATGATCCAGGTCTCAAGGAGCATGAGTTACCAAGTACTTGTGCTTTTGGGTTTTACTCTTTCTTCCTGGTAACTGTTTCTTAGAAGTCTGAAAACTCCATTTAATTCCCTACTGCTTATTTCCTTTTCAGTTTGGCAGGCATTAAGTCTTTTCTTCTATTCATTTGCATACAAGTATGCAGAGCTACAAGTGCCCACACAAACTACATGTCACTTAAAATAGTAAAACAAGATTGCCATAAGTAATACAGTTCCTCTTTCTTAATAGAATTGTAGATACAGAGATTGCTAAACTGAAGTGCTAAATGCAGCTAGAATCAAATTTTTGCTTTTCTTGCTTTTTCTCCTGGGGAACATATGGATAGTGATCAAATTAGGCTCCCTGACATGGCTAAGTGTCAGTCAGTCACAGGGAGTTTGCCCTTCCTTTGCTGCCAGGTAAGAAACACAATGATTATCCAGGTGCCATCTCCACATGTTCTAAGTAGATGGAGGCACAGAAATCTAAACTGGATGAGTGTTTGATGCACAGTTGGTGCAAAGCTTTTGGTCTGTTTTGAGCTCAGCTGTGGGATCTTTCATTTGCCCCTTGCTCTTTGTCAGTCTCAAAGAGTAGCAGTAAGATTTTACTCCATATGTTCAAAATGGTGTGAAATTGTGGGTGTTTCTTTTGTTAGTTTGTTTGTTTGTTTTTCCTTTTTATATTGCAGTCCTTTGGTTCTCACACATTTTCTTTAATACGAGCTGTGCTTCTTTGTGGACTACAAATCCCCAGACCTGCAGTCCTTACTTGTGAAAGACTTGTACTTTCCTGTGGGCAAGTAGTTACTTCAATTGCATTGCTTTTCAGTCTTCTTTTTGCTTTGTTTGTGTGTGTTTACTGTAAAAATACAAAAAAAATATTGTGTGATACAGGTCACAAAAGACAAAGTTTATTCCCTTCCATCCTCTTTGCCTGTATTTGGAATGAATGTTGCCATTTCCAATTCAGACACTGGAGCATGGACTTGACTCTTCATAGCTGCATATCAAGGCAGTGGTGTTATGATCTTCTGAAGATATAATAAATCTCTCATCTCTGTTTACAGTTCTTAAGATTTTAGATATTTTTAGATTGTATCCAATGGCCAAGACTATCCGTAAGCCCATTCTTCTCCTTGATGTTTGTGGCATAATTGGATGACTCATTTAAATGAGAATCAGATGCTATTAGCTTGTTCTTCTAATGGAACCTGTTGAACATGAAAGGTTAAGCTATGGAATTTTTCTTATGGTTGAAAATTCATGACTATTGCGAAGGAAATAATGGTGTCCTTGATACTTCTTTTCATCTTTGTTGTTAAAAGGAATCAGATCCATCTGTAAATTAACTATAATTCACAGAATTTAAGTAAATCTTTCATAATGATTGCACTGAGAAAAAAAAGTAAAATGTATATAGTAATGTACATGTATATGCATGTTTAAAAATAGTTCTGTATGATGACAGGGAAGCTCAACACATGGGGCTGTATTTATCACCATCTTTTGCAGAATTTCCTGTTGTCACGCTTCAGCATGAGTGGGGATCTTCCTAGGAAGGCTCAAGTACAATGAGGTGGCAAAATTCCTTTGGACTCCTGTGAAGGTCTCTCCACATTGACAGATCAGAACTGGAGACAGATGTATGTGAGAAAGTACCTGGCTGCGATTTACAGCACCCTTCTCCCCATTTGGCATTGTACTCATGTAGTGTTTCTGGTTTTATCTGCCTCTGTTTAAAAATGAAACACAGTTTTGGGAAAAGTAACTTAATGCTGGCATTGTTTCCTACATCTCACATAATTCCTTTGTTTTCATTTTTAATTCAGTGCATTAGCAGCAGAAAAAATAAAGGTGAAACCCTAGATCTTTATTTAGACTTCAGCAGCTTCCTGAAAGCATTTATAGACACGACTGTAATGCAAATAAAATTGTAAAGTTGTAGAAAGGCATGCTTGCTGCTTTCTTAGCGCAGCCAAAAGATGCCATCTTAGAGTCCCCAACCACTTTTGACTGAGCAAATTTATTTTTATAGATCACTTGAATTGATTAACTCACAGAAGCATACCTCAGTAAGACATTTATATGGACTGTATCATAATCCTAGTTCCTTTTGAATGACACAGCTTCACACCAGCATAAAAATTAGATAAGAACTACAGATCTCTGAAATGTTCATAAAAACTAAGAAATACAAGCTCACTTGGCTTATTATTTTATTATAAATTCAGATCAGATTTTAACTAAGCTTAGCATAGGTTCATGACTTCTTCCAGTGAAACTGATGGTTTGGGGCTCTGCATTGAAGACTGAGGAAAGACCTCATTGCAGTTACAACTTCCTCCTGAAGGGAAGAGTATGGGCAGGCACTGATCTCTTCTCTGTGGTATCCTGTGACAGGACCCCAGGGAATGGCCTGAAGTTGTGTTAGGAGAGGTTTAGTTTGATATTAGAAAAAGGTTCTTTGCCAAGAGGGTTGTTGGGTGCTGGAAAGGCTCCCCAGGTCACAGCACCCAGCCTGACAGAGTTCAAGAAGTGTTTGGATGATAGTCTCAGGCACGTGGTGTGACTCCTGGGGATGGCCCTGTGCAGGGCCAGGAGTTGGACTTGTTGATCCTTGTGGGTCCCTTCCAACTCAGCATATTCTGTGATTCTGTGAGATAGTCAAGGTGCAGGTATATTTGTATAATGATTCTTCTGTGTGTTCTTACTACGTTTCATTTTTCCTCCATCATAGCATCATGGATGAGCTGCAAATGTGAGATTTTAAATTTGAATCTGTCACAGTGAGAAGATACTTATCTATGTGAGTCAGATGAGGAAAAGTGCTCCTTAAGTCCACACACTATAGTGCTGGTGACTTATAAAGGTACATTTGAATTTTGATTTTATGTGTATTTCAACTGTAAATTATGGATTAAAAGTTGGTAATTCCCATAGGAAAAAAATGCTGATTTAATATAGAACAAAAATGAAGTAAAACCATGCCATTTTAATTTTCAAATTAAGGTATCCGGAATTTGGAGACTCTTCAAAGTCTTAAAAACATAATTTTTTAACAGAGTAGGTGTGTCATAGCTCACACATTGATGAATGCTTTCTATCAAGTGTGTTTTACCTTTTAGTCTCTCCTTTTCTATTGTTTTTTTACATTGATTGAATAACTCCCTAAAAATTTTGCAGTCTCCCCTATTCATTCTTCTCTGAATGAAAGGATTAATGTGTCTGCACTACTTGAGTAAGTGCAAGGAAGATTGGGCCTCTTTTTTCTTTATACAGTATCAGAGAATTGTAATGACTTCAGTATATTTGCATGTGTGTATTCTTATTTAATGCTTGTAAACAAATTTCTTCTCTGTGAAGAAAAGACAGTAAAGGTTCAAGCATGACTTTTAATCACTGGATTATTCTGTTTGTAGTAACACATGTAACCAAATCCTTACAGTGTGCTGTAAGCCTAAGATGCTGGTGGCTCTGTAGTAACTGGTGCCCTTGTGCTCTTTTAATTGTGGCTTTGTCACAGAGTGCAGGTGGACTGTGGGACGGGACTGGTCAGTCAAGTGACTGGCACATTATAGTTCACTATTTAGTTGGTGTCTGCCCTTTTATGTGTTATTTTCCCTCCAAAGCGTAAGAAGACCAAGTGGCAGAACCACTTGGACGTGTCAATGTAGTACAGTACAGTGCTCCACAAAGACATCCTGAAAGAACTCACTGGGAGTCTGGAAGCCACAGCCTCACACTTGTGCAGTGCCCTGCCTTGACACGTAGAGCCTGCCCCTGGGAGCAGCTTGTTAGCCCCCACAAACCCCAGCTAATGCAGCTGGTCTGCTGCCAGCCTCCAGCTGGCATCCTTAGGGGGCTAACAGGAGGAACCTGGCCTGGCACTGCAGTTTGTTATATAGACACATCCCAACCAAGAATCTGTAATGCAGTTGTGATCTGTGTCTCTATTAGAAAGTAAAATCTCTTGTTTTGTATAGTACCATTTTTGGGAATGTCTTAGACACAACTATATCTTTGATTACTACTTTTTCTATGTGTTTATTTTCAGAAAATCTCAGGAGCCTGGTTAGCCAAATCTCTCCACCCTGTTGAAAATTATAAATCCAAGTAAAGAGGAGACAAAACACTGTAGAGAACCAACCCCTCACTGTACTGATGTATTGATGATTATTTAAGTCTTATGCCATATAACTGTGCTTTTTAAAATTGAAGGATTTGACCTTCTGGTTATGTTATTGACATGAAATATGGCTTATTAAAAAAATATTAAAATAAGTAACTGGAGATACAGCTGCTGACTTTGCCAGAAAAATGTTGTGCTAATATGTCCTTCCTGTCAGCCTCTGAAAAGAGCGGAGAAGGTGAAGGAAGGCTAAGAAGAAAGGGAAAAACAAGAGAAGAGGAGATATTTGAGCTTAATATCTTCAGGATCACAATTTTTTTGAAGAATTTCCACACAGCACTTGTGTCAGGACACTGATAAAAATGGTCATCAGACCACCTGATATTGACTGGACTAGGCACAGAGCTGAGTGGAGAAAGAACAGCATGGGTGCATGTCTGAGATTTGTACCTTGTCCTTTTCTTTTGGTGGCAGGAGAAGATTCAGGAGATAAGAAGTGGGAGATGAGTCAATCATTGAAAAATCATTTGTGGCAACCCCACCAAAAGACAAAATAATTTGCTGTAGATGTGTGGAGTGGCTGTTTCTACTCGTTGATTGAGTGTACGTGTATGCTTGAGTGAATGTTTAAATGTAATACTGAGACTTGAGGAAAAGTGTTAATAACTTTACAGGAGTAAAGGGCAGATCTTTCCTCCTGCTCCCAGATGCTTTATCCTTCCTCTCTACCTGTCTTATTGGATCATGCACGGACTGGGAAAAAAGTAATTGTTTTTGAAGTGCCTAGAAGATACATTAAGAGCAGATACTGGCAGCATGATGCCAGTCTCCCCTCACCCCCTGAATATTCCAAGGGAGCATCTAAGCAATGAAGAAGAACTTCACATCATCTAGTAAAAGTCTATTTGAAAACCAAATAGGATAAAAGCATGCAAACATAATATAACTTCCAAAAATGAAAAAAAAATTCATGCTAGTAAACACCTGAGCATTCAAATTAAAAATTAACTGTCTACTTAAACTACATGATTTTGCAGAAATAAGTTTAGTAAATATATTGGAAAAAATTTTCTGCACATTACAAATATATTCTGGTAAAAAATATAAATTTTTTCAGACTTAGAAAGCTTCTGTTGGAATAGATAATTTAACTAACTATAGAGAAGAATTAGAGAGAAATTTCTGGTTTATTTTAGTGCAATCACCCTTTGACTACTGGCATAATTTTACTGTTGTATCAAAAAAGCCTGCTGTGAATTTTTAATCTGGGGAAAACAAGGTCAGTTTTATTTTACTTGCCTTTCAGTAAGGTCTGAGAGCAACACTACTGTGGAGAGACTGCTAATCTCTGATCCTGCATTCTCAGACAACTCAGATGTTTCAGGTTTCCTATGTTCTTTGAATGCATTGCAACCCTACCCATACATCCTCTAGATGTAGATCCTCTACATCCCATATTTCATTCACTGTAAGAAGCTTATCTAGCTACTTAACAAATAAATTCACCTCAACCATAATATCATCATCATCATCATTATGGCCAGTCTTCACGAATGAAGATTTGGGAAAGGTCATTAACCCTTTGAGCTTGCGCAGTGGATTTTTTAGGTGAGACACAGTGTGCGCTGAACTGAGCCCACCCTTTAATCCTAAGGTTCAACTCCCGGGGCCGAGAGAGCTCGGACAGTGGCAGCGAGGTCCTCAGGACGTAGGTTTGTTTAGAGTGACCTTCTCTTAGATGGATTGCCTTACAGGGCTGACGAGCTCCATCTGCCCGGAGGAGTTCCCTGACCAGGAATTGAACCCAGGCCACGGCGGTGAGAGCGCCGCATCCTAAGCACTAGACCACCAGGGGGCCCCAAAAATAATATATAAATACATTCTAACAACATTTCTGTAGACACAATATTCAAAATTTCACACTTTACAGTAATTATATTTTATAATTGCAGTTTTTGTGGCCTTCCTACTTGTCTCAAAAAGGCAGGACAGTCTTGCTACAGCAGTAGGTTAGATCAGTGCAAATATCCTAATGCAGATGCAGTTATGCTAGGGTGAAGAAGATTTTATAACTTAAAAGAAGCACTATGGAAATCTCACTGAAATTGCATCACTTCTTGTGTGGTAGAAATAGGTGAGCATTTGGAAAATGATGAAATCCCCATTTGTACCTGGAGAAGAAAGGTAAGAAGTGGACTATACTAGTATGGTGAAAAAAAGTAGGAGCCCAAGGGGGAAAAAAAAGCTTAAGAGAGAGAAAACTCAAGCATCTCCCAGAAATTTCCCACAGGCCCCGCATTGCCCAGTCCAACAGTTCCTACTGCTCTGCCTCTCTTGCCACAGGGAATCAGCTGTGGCAAGGCAATCTGCTACTGCTGCAGGTTTGCATTTCCCCTATACTTTGGAGGAAGCAGCTGCCCTGGGATGGTTCTGCTGAGAGGAACTCAGGAATGGTTTTTAAGCACAAGGGATTCAATTAAATCTAAGAAAGTGTTCCAAATGCTGGGAGGCACTAATGGATAATCAAACTAGGATCTGCTCAGGTTTCGGAAAACTGGAAAAATCTGGAGGTGATGATTTGCATGCAAGGCAGGATGTAGAGACTATTCAAAACTGTTCATCAAAATATGCAAGACTTTGTCAAACAATTAGTTTAAATATTTAAATATAAAGTGACCATCAAGATGCGGTGTAAGCACAATGAAGTATGTTTGATATTTGACCTACTTTCCCTGAGGTGAGTACCTCTGTGCTTTTTTTTAAAGTATTCCACTAATTTTGGTGAAAGCAGACTGGATTTATGAATGTAAATGTAAGGGGAATTCTCTGATAAACAAAGTTATGTGCAGACTTTTGTAGATCTGAAGAGTTTATGGGGTGTAACTCTTAATGATAAATTATTTAGGCTGTTCTGTGGAGAATATGGATCACAGCTGTGGTCCTTCCCTTACTCTCCCAGTATCCCAAAGGTGAGGGCTGCAGATGCAAAATGCAGAAAAATGATGGAAATTGAAACTGCAGTTTTCCCAGTTAGTGAATCAATCCACCTTTTATTCCTAGAGAACATTATACCAGTTGAGACAGTAGTGGTTGCTACACTGATCTAGATGTTTTCCCCACCTAGGGATTCCAAATAGTCTTGCAAAGTGAAAAAAGAAGGTATTCAATGTATAGACCACTTTGTATGTCTGAAGGCAAGAATGTGTCTCAATTGCCTAAACCTACTTTGAAAACAAAACCAACTCCCAACAGAAAAGAAATGGACTATTTTGACTTCCTTATCTGTGTGTTACCGTGTCTGGTTTGCAACTCACAAGAAGAAGATCTTTTGGCCAGGTCATTGAACAGTGACTGCATTCTGTACTGTCAAAGATACAGCAGGAACTACACAAACCCTTTATCCTGTAATCTGATTTACAAAATGGTTGGGTCTGCCAATTGTCCCCTTCATATTGCCCACAACTTTATCATCACTGTTCAGAATCAGACACGGGTCTGTTTATCTTCACATAAACTCTGTCTTTATTCACTGGCATATAGCAGATTCATACGATGCTGATCTGGCAATGAAGGCAATAAACCAAGCACTGAAGTTGGCAGCCCACAAAGTTGATAGGGAGAGATGCCAAGAAGAGAATATTTTACTGCTTAAGACGAACCTCTTAATTTCAGAGCTTCTGGAAGAATAATATTTGGGGTATTTTATTTTATTCTATTAGATTTATGAAGTTGATTTGTCTGTTTTGTTCCCATTATCAGGAAACTACATGTAGCAAAGACTAAAGAATCGTTAGCACAACTTTTGGCAAAGGCAAAGCTGGGGAGTAGTAAGGAAACGCAAGCAGCAGAGCTTGCCCTATGTGTGTTGGTTTACAAAAAACCTCAAATGTTATATGAAGTAGTATGCTTGAATTTAAAATTGTCCTGTACACAATCCTTTCATTCTTCAGCCCTTTATTGCTTTTGCTGTGCCAGGATTATTGCTGATGGTTTTCGTGGGCATTACTAATTACAGACTCCACATCCACTTCTTTTGATTTACTCATGCCCATGGCTCTGGCTGACACTGGTCAAACAGGAATGGAGGTGCTCTGCTGGGTGTGCTTGGTGGACAACTTTTCAAGCTTGTAAGCACCTGCCTGTCAGCTGCTGTTACTCCAAGTACAAGACACAGTTTCACAAGTTCTATAGTGTTCTTTCTGAGAAAAAGGGCTGTGTATGCCTGTAGGAGGGTAGGCAGAAGGAGGAGAGCTACCCAAAGAACACTTACTATTAAATTACAGTTTTAATTATAAATAAAATTTTATTTAACATCATAAAAATCTAGAATTTTTTTAAATGCCTAAAGATGGAGCTCATTGCAGTTGGCCCAAGCCATGGAACTTCATCAATAAACTACAAGAAGACATTAACCCATCATAAAAAAAGAAGAAGGAAATAATATATGGATTTTTAAACAAGTTGTTAGAAATTTGTGTGTTCTTGTAACTTGGAGATGGATAGAAGTGAAGCAGTAGGATGTTTATACTATTTTTTTTTGTAAAATCAAGAAGAAATACCACTCACCTTTAAATAAGATACAACCTTGCTAACAGAGGACCTATGTAAACATCCTTAAGGAAAGCTCTTCCTGTATTTCCCACTTAAGAAGGTGGAGAGGGGTGAAAACAGGTCATCCAATCCGGAAGTTACTTGTTTCATTTTAAAACCTAATGCACTGTGATATGATGCACTGAAAAGACCTTAAAACTTAGTTTGTGTATGGCCTTTTTACTGTGAAAAGTCTAGACATAAAATAAAACCAGATTATAGTAAAAATATATATACAACCAGCTCTGGATTTTATATACACAACCAGTTCTGGATTTATGAAATGGTGAAGTACAAAGACTCATGACAGACACAGAGTTTAATTTAGTGGCAGTAGATTCGCACTTAATCTGCTTTCCAGATATGTTTAAATAATCTTCAATTATCTGCAAAAATCTGCTTTCATAAACGCCATAATTTATCAGGGATTAAAAGAGCAATGTTTTGACAACATAGCTGTTTTAAGTGCTACTCATTATTTGTACATCGTTAATCCAAATTGAGTAGCACCCAAGTTTTCTGACCCTGCTGAATGTATCCTAGCTGTTTACATTTTGTGGAAATGATACTTCTTTTACTCTTCATGTTGAAGTTCAGGGCTGTTTTATGTCAAGTATGCATGTTTTGGAAACTGCTTTTGTCTGTATCTTTTGAGAGTCAGGGTTTTGTTGCTTTTTAGAACAATTACATTTGACTGCAAATCAATCAGCGTGCTGCAACAGAGTTCTGAAACCAAGAAGAAACCTCCTGCAAAATGAAGTGGCTGTTTATCTTAGAATTACAGGTCCCTAGGAGACAGAGTGGTAATATGACATTATTTACTCAACAGGCTTACTAAATAAAAGATAGGGGGAAAAAATCCTTCTAGATAATTGTAATTTTCTTTGATGCCAGTATTTGACGAGAGATTGTGAACTTCTCACATTGTTCTTTAAAGAATTCTTGTTTTCATTTTTTTAGAGGAACTTGAAACTAACAGATAGAAAGAGGCTTTTCCAACTTCAAGCTTTTGTCAGTTACCATTTTCAAAAATTCCTTAGCAAATTATTTTAATTGGGAAAATAAACAAGCTAAAATTTTGAAGGATTTCTTACAATTTCACCATATTAAATTTTCAAGTTTCAGCTTATTAGTCCAGAAAAGCTTGTGAAAGTTAAGTTTTCAACAATTATGGAATGTTATTTAGAACTATAAGTTGAACATAAAGAAATTGAAGAACTAAAACTAAGGAGTTATATTTGCCCATATAACTCACTTTAAATTTAAATTTATATTATTTGTATTTATATTTATGTGGCTTTTATCTCCTTTTATTTTTATTCTGTAAGGAAATAAGTGCAACAGATGCACTGTTTTATCACGAGACATAAGTGTAAAAATAAGTTAAGAAAATTGTGTCAATTAATCCCCAGACTCAGCTGACAGATGGATTCTGCGCTGTTTCATCTTTCAACAATTTTACTGTGAATCCAAATAGATAATGCAGTTTGAGACAACAATTTTGTTGGATACTAGGAAGATAGAGTTATTTCTACTATACTTGAAAATCTTGTAGTTTCCAATGCAAAAATAGAGACTTAAGCAATATTCCATATAACTTCTGGTTACCCAAACCCCTGAAAGCTACTGTTCTCCAAATTGGCAATATCATCCACAAAGGTTGATACAGCAGGGGTCCAATTTTATAGTATCTGTTTTCCATGGGTATTCATTTAGTTGCCCTGTTCTTTCCTAATGTTTCCTACAGAGCTTTCCGTGTTTTTTGATATCCTGCTGACACTATTTCTTCATATATGGCATACAAAATTTTAGATACTAAACCATTTCCAAAAGATCAAATCAACTTGTCTGACATATCATACTTGCTCTTGCTTTTAGTATGAGTGATGTGTCTGTGTTTGGTGATTTTAGAAACATTTATAACTATGCTTTTTGGCTCTGGGCATCGCAAAGACTGTAATCAGGCAGCAATACAAAATCTAGATAGAAGAAAACGAAGAGTGCTGCCCTATAGGTTATCACCTTTACAGTTTCTCATGCTATATTGAGAAATGAAAACATATTTCCACTTACTATGAGTTATAATGCAGTACAAGCAAGACTTAAGGCTCTCCTTTCTTTCTACTAGAGAAATCTGCTTGAAACATGCTGTATAGGTGTGGTGGGGGGAAACAGTTTTCCCCCTGAAGTTATAAAATGGTAAAACCCCAGGGGGTGGTGACCCTTGAGGTTTTACCCAATGAGCGCTTTTGCAAAATATAAACATATCACAAGCAGACCAGAAGAGAAGGTAGTTGTTGAAGAAGTAGCCATGTTGTAGAGCCACGAGGAGAAAGGGCAGGAGCCCCCCATGGGGGGCTCTGCCCCCCCCCCCAGCCCCGGCTGGGGGCTACAGAGACTTGGAACAGCATAAGGATGGGCTAAGTACCTGTGGCTGAGAGCTGAAAGAGTTTCTCTACTGTAAGAAGCAGCAGGAGCTGCGGCAGAACTGCACTGACCGAAGAAACGGTGGCAGAGAGCCGGAAGAGATAAGACCAAGCAGCAACGGCAGGCATGCAGCAACACAGAGAGGACTCCTGGAAGGAGAGAGAGAAAGAGAAAGAGAGCCAGCAGCAGAGAGAGAGGACTAAGCTCTACAGACAGAGACAGAGTTTTGGGGGTAAGGACTGAAACCAAAACTCCCCAAGCCCCTCTGAGACCTCCGAGAGAAAGGAGGATGATGGACTCTTACTTGAAAGAGTCTTGGAGTGCTACAGCACTACAGAAAGGAGCTGAAAAGCTCAGAAGGAATGGAGAGGGGGTGACATTGGCCCCCCCCCGCTGCTTGAGACAGAGCACAGAGCTCTGCAAAGGGAATTTGAATCCCCTGAAGATACAGACTGTCACGAAGACCCCTGAGCTTTGTTGATATGACCGTGGTGAGGCGACCATGTCTGGGTGAACGCAGCCCACGGAAGAGAAGACCCTCGCTTGGAGACGAGTGGCTGAGAGGGCTTGGATACCCCCTCATGTGTACTGGCAGAGATCCAGCTACAGCTGCTGCATGAGAAGAGGATAGACCTGCTGCCCTAGAGACATTGCTGCTCTGAGAGTGGAAAAGATCTTTTCCTTCTTCCCTCCTGGACTTTTATTTGGAGGGGAGAAGAGATTTGATCCATTGTAAATACTTTTATGTCATGGTAGAGATAGTTAAGATTGTACATAATGTATTGTAGTATTTATTTTTGTAATATATTTTAATATATTGTAATATATTCCCTTTCCCCCATTCTGAGTCTCGTGTGGTGTCTGGAAAACCCATCTCACACTGGGTTGAGATGTGGGAGGAGGCTTAGACTAGGGAATTGGATTTTGGGGCTCTCAAACCATGACAATAGGACACCCTGTCTTGATGGATAGCCAGGCAATTGGTGTTGAACTAACTGAAGGCAAGAGCAGAGTTATGTATAGGATAGTGTTCTGTCACTAGCTGCCATAGAAGAAGTAGCTGCAGAGAGTATAGAATCATAGAACCATTTAGGTTGGAAAAGACCTCCCAAGACTGAGTCCAGCCTTTGACTAATTGCCACCTTGTCAACTAGACCAGAGCACTAAGTGCCACGCCCAGCTGTTTCTTGAACACTTTCAGCTATGTTGACACCGTCACCTCCCTGGACAGTCCATTCCAATGCTTAACCACCCTTTCAGTGAAAAAATTCTTTCTGCTGTCTAGCCTGAACCTCCCCTGATGCAGTTTGAGGCCTCTTGTCCTGTCGCTGGTTGCCTGGGAGAAGAGGCAGACCCCTACCTGGCTACAACCTCCTTTCAGGGAGATGTAGAGAGTGATAAAGTCTCCCCTAAGACTCCTTTTCTCCAGGCTGAACATCCCCAGCTCCCTCATCTGCTCCTCACCTGACTTATTCTCTAGATCCTTCCCCAGGTCTATTGCCCTTCTCTGGACTCACTCCAGCACCTCAATGTCTTTCACGTAGTGAAGGGCCCAGAATTGGACACAGTACTTGAGGTGCAACCTCATCAGTGCCCAGGACAGCAGCACAACCACTTTCTTGGTCCTGCTGGCCAGCCACACTATTGCCAATCCAAGCCAGGATACCACTGGCCTTCTTGGCCACCTGGGCACACTCCTGTCTCATGTTCAGGCACTGTCAACCAGCACTCCTAGGTCCTTTTCCACCAGGCATCTTTCCAGCCACTTTGTCCCCAGCCTGTAGTGCTGCTGGGGGTTGTTGTGTCCCAAGGGCAGGACCCAGCACTTGGCCTTGTTGAATCTCATACTACTGTCTTCAGCCCATTGATCCAGCTACCTAGATCCCTCTGCAGAGCCTTCCTGCTCTCCAGGAGATAAACACTCCTGTCCAGCTTGGTGTCATCTGCAAACTGACTGACTCAATCCCTATGTCTAGATTATCAATAAAGGCATTAAACAGGCTCAGTTACTAACACGTCTGAATTTTTTATGTCTCCCCACCTCAATTACATCAATTTTAGTTTTATATTTTAGAGTATTTTCTAGATTAAAAATTAACAACACTGGTATTCTAACTTAGACTTGCAACATGGAAGGCAAAGTATTAAATTCTATAAATATATTCCTTGTTCTCAAAAATCCTGTTGTTTCACTGATACAGCTGTAACATTTCTTTAGAACATTTAAACTGTGGTTGCTAAAAAAGTTGGAAAGGAAGATAACAAGTAAAGAGAGGAAAAAAAATAGTAAGACAAAAGCAGCTTGATAGTTAGAATGATGCACAGTGCAATTAAAAAAAATTATTCTCTCCCATATTGTAGTCTAATTTCTAAGCTGTTGTTCACCAAGATAACTGCAATATCATGGAAGTGATTACACAATGAGATTCTTGGAGAAAGTACTGTAGAGGCTTTTAGAAGAAAGAAGATACTGAAAGATTTCAACTTTGTATTTGTGCTAAGCAGAAAGAAAAGTAATCAATAATCATCCATTCTTTCTGGTGACTTGGTTCTGATGGTAGTCAGTGACACATGATAGACTAAGGTGCCAGACTTGGTATACATTACTATGAAATAAATGGAATTTCTTTTGAGGGCAGGCTATCTGACCTTCACTCAAACCATCTCAAACAATATTTAAATGTAAAAAAATAACTTCATTTGGCAAAGGAAGTTATGACTCACAGAAAGAAAAGAACACTAATGGAAAGATCTGTGCCTTAAGACACGCCTATGGAAAACTAGGCTGGACAGTGATTATTACAAATGATATATGACAGTGTGGAAGTTCCTGTCATATAGCACTAAGCCCTGAATGTCATGTCCTTCTGGTTAAGCCAAAGCAGGGCTGCTCCTACAAGGTCTATCCTGCAAGGCCCAGGTGGTAGAGAAAAAGACAACTCTCAGCAGACTTTGAAGCACTGGGACAGCCACTGTCTCCTGCAATGCACTCCTTCCACTGACACCAATGCACAATCCCTGTAGAATTGTGCAGAGATCTTTATAATGCTCTTTTTACTGTTTCAGATGAAGTAGTTGTGTTTTTGGCATCTGCCACACAATCTAGACTAGAGGCATGTGTGGTTTGTATACACTTTAAAGTGCAAACGTAACATAAACCAAGTTTTGTATCTTACAACTTACGGAGATCGTCAGCCATTTTCCACTAACAGAGAAAATCCATCAGGAGAATGATGATGAAAATAATCACCTTATAAGAAGTGTAAGGCCAGTCTGAGGGGGGAACGGGATCAACAGTGGAGGAGAAACTGGACATGTCTTAAACAAAAAAGGCAAAATTTCTACTAGTTTTATCATTTGACACTCTTGTGTGTGATTGCAAGCAGTAAGGTCGCTGACTTCTCACATCTTAAAACATTCAAAATGTGTTTTGAAGAAGGTTTCTGTTATCTGTATTATCCGCTGCATCTGCTTGATGTTATCTGCTTGCCCTTTTCAGTGAGCTGTTTGAGGTAGAGCTGTTTTACTCTGTGTTTATGCAGTGAATAGGACAATAAAATTTCTCATTCACTTCCAGGATCCCTATGTACTCCAGAAAAAAATTCCTATATAATTCTTCATATTTTTTTTTATAGTTTATATTAGTTTGCTGTAAAAATCCTGCACCCTAGGTACAGGATGTTATAGATCTCATTTGCTTAGCTCTACTGTCTGAAAAAAAAATAGAAAAATTTTAAAAAAGAAAAAGATAGCTGCAAAGAAATTGTCTCAGCTAGAGAATCTGTACTTGGGGTATGTGAATTTGAGAATTACCACCACTGCTCCATCATTTCCCCTTGTCCATGTGACCTGGAGATCAGACATAACTGTGCCTTAATATCCACATAGGTCAAACCTGAGATCTCCATTATTTATATCTTTCTAATGTTACTGATACTTGATAAAATATTAAAATAAGTTAAATTTTTTTAATCCCTTGAAGTTTGTTGTAGTTTTTCAGGACAGCTAAATACATGTCCATACCCTGGAGAATGCAGGCAATTTTCTATCAAGATTTTCCAAAAAAACTAGATATAGCAGAGAACCCAAAATGAGACATCATTCTAGGAAGACCTTCGATGTCCCTACATCACCTAGTGATGCCCATTCACTTTGCAAAGGAAGTAGTTTAGCCACAAATTCTGCAGTAGCAAAACAGCAACAATATACTAGTCTTCTCCCACATTTTCATTAGTTGATGGGTCTCAACAGTGGAATCATTTTCACAAACTAGGAAAGACGGATTGG
Source organism: Lepidothrix coronata (assembly GCF_001604755.1). Taxonomy (NCBI): domain Eukaryota; kingdom Metazoa; phylum Chordata; class Aves; order Passeriformes; family Pipridae; genus Lepidothrix; species Lepidothrix coronata. Next base: position 3,353,706 of record NW_016690217.1, read on the forward strand.
TCCAATTTATTTTTTTTCTTGTTGTTGTTTTCACTCATGGCTAGGCTTCGCAAACGAAGATTTGGGAAGGCTCTATCCACATTTGCTACAGGCGCGCTGGTGGCTTATGAGGCCAATACGTGACAGACATATCCAATTTCAAAAGGCACAGCAGAAAGACTCCTTAGATGGTGTATTCTGCAATACACGGTTCTTTCTGTGTTGCCTTTTTTCCTCAAGAGTGATCCTGCGTGTGTTCTCGAAGGAGACAGCTGCGTTATAGATGGTGTGTCTCCAGGCCTCCCGATTTGAGGCCAGAGTAGACCAGTTATGGTGATCAATATGGCCAAGGCTGAGATGTTGTTTCAGGGAGTCCTTGTATCTTTTCTTCGGGGCTCCTCTCATGCGGCAGCCAGTGGCAAGTTCACCATAAAGCAAGATCTTAGGGAGGCAGTGGTCCTTCATCCTTGAGACGTGCCCTGCCCATCACAGCTGTGTTCTCAGTAACATGGCCTCAATACTTGTGACAGCTGCTTGCTCTAGAACAGATGTGTTGGTCACATAATCTGACCAGTGGATGTTTAAGACTGAATGGAGGCAGCGTTGATGGAAGCGCTCTAGGAGACGCAGGTGGTGGCGGTAGATGACCCATGATTCAGAACCATATAAGAGAGTGGACAACACTATGGCTTTGTAAACACTGATCTTGGTGCTTTTCTTCAAGTGTTTATTACGCCATACTCTTTTGTGGAGTTTTCCAAAAGCACTGTATGCCTTTGCTAACCTGTTGTCTATCTCTCCGTGTCTATCTCTCCGTGTTGTTGTTTTACTTAATTATAAAACTAATAAATTAAGAGCTGCAGGAGTTCATGGTGTCTGAAAGCATGGATTTTTAAAGGCTGGAAGGGTGTGTATGTTTTTTGTAGCTTAGATAAACCTGCTACTTCATACATGGATGCACAGGAATTCTGCTCCATGTTGGATTAATTTGATCTCCATTGATGTTACAATGAGTCATCTTGCCAGACTCATTCCTTTTCCATCAGTTTTAATTCCCAGAAAGTATCTTAAGAGTATTTTAAAATGCAGGCATTAATGTTCCTCAGAACAAATGAGAGATGCAACACCTTCTCCTCTAATGTGATAGGGCCCAGGTATATCTATAAGAAGGGAAAAAATCTTATTATTTGTCCTAGTCATAGCACTGAATATATAATTAAAACTGCACAAAATTACCTTTGTAATGTTACCGGCAGGATTTTATTAGTAGGCCCTTAAGGATTTGATGAACAAAGTATTTTAATTCATTCCTTAGCTCTCAAAATGGGCTAACAGCTATTGGATATATTTCAGCCCATTTCTCCTCCTTTTGTGTGAAATCCCTTGTCTGAAACTAAAACCAGGAGCAGCACCTCCTCCTGATTCCTTGTACTACATTATCATAGTGATAGCGATGATGATTTCCTGGTGTTTCACTGAGTGCGATGCAAATGAGACTATACTAAAGATCACTCTGTCCTAATGTCTTAATCCATACCTTTTATGCAGCCCAAACAGTGAATATCAGGTCTCTGGAGAAAGAAGGACATACTCTGCATGATGAGTAGATGACCAGTGCATGCTAGAACACTAAACTATGACTCTCAGCTCTACAGCAAAACTGATGCATTAAGATTGTTTCCACATCCTTGCCCACACAACATGTAACAAACCAGCAGAAGCTGGACTTTTTTTTTTTTGCTATTTCACAAAAATCTTTTGGGGATTAATCTCTCTGCAAACAAATATCGGAACTACAAAATTATTTAAAGTTCTTTAGCCCTTCTTTATGAAGGGAATTTCTAAGTACAGTGTTTTTGTTTGAAATTATTGTTCTGTGTTCATATTCTACATTATCTCTTAAGCACAACCTTTGCTTTTCATTAGTGTAATGAGACCATCTGTGCTCTGAGGACTAGTTATGTTGTTAGTACTTTCAATTTGTATAGTCCTTCTCTGGTGTGTCAGAAGAAGCCTCTACACCTGGGAATATTTAGCTGGCAAAGCTAAAGTGGCAGCAGAACATTTAACTTCTGGTCTTGCTCACTTCAGTGCTTGGGAGCGGGTAATCATTTAGCTATCTTTTTTATCATTGGATTTCTGAGATATGTGTCACCATTTATCTGCAAATGTCTGACACCCTATCAATGGGCGCATGATATTTTATTTTAGTTCTTACAACCATAATAGAAATGAACCATATTTCTAAAGTCCCTTCCATTCTTGTAGTAAGAGCAATCTAATTTTGGTTGCTTACATGCTGATTATTTAGAAAAGTGGAGATATATACTAATGTTTTCATTATGTTATTTAATGGCTTAGAAATTTTATTTTAGCATTACTGACTTGCAAAAGAATTTATACTGAACCCATTAAAACATTTATAGCAACTTTACTTTCACCTTTTTTTTTAATTTTTTTTCTTGCATGTGATTTAATTGTACTAAATAGCAGCGTACTGCTCATTAATTTGCAAGTTGACCCTGTGAGTTTTGGAGGCTCTAATATTTGATTTGGTTAGCATAAACCCAAGCTGTATGAATCACAGAGGTACATAATTTATATTGACTTCTTTTGTGTCTAAAAGTACGTGGAAAGTACTGCATTTTGGGTGATTTGCATTTACTAATCCCATATAAAGCCATTCAGTTCACTCCTGTGTCAGAGCTCAAGTAGCCATATTATTTTAGTGATGTATGTATTGTGCCCAAGTAAGTATATTGTGTGAACAGCTCTAAGAACTTCACATTTTGGAATATATTTTATACCTAGATGCATGTTTCTATGCTCACTCACATGTCCTAAAATACATACATGATAGAGATTTCTTGGGCTAAAATAAGACACTCCCTTATTGATTAGGTGTATGCCACACATTTCATGTAATACTGGTTACTAAATTTACTTTATAGTATGGTGGGATTCTTTTTGTCATTCTTTACTGGATATTTGAAATACAATATATCTTCTACAAGCTGCCTTCCTTAACTAGAGTAGATCTCAGGAGTTTGAAACTGCACTGGGAAAATACTGTGATAATGCAAGATTGGAGTGGTTTCATAGGTACAAATTAAATCACCATGTAATCCAATGTAAATTTCTGTTCATGAAATAGGAAAAATGAAAGGCAGTCATCAAGAGCTTGGTTACTATGATGCAGTTCAGACTCATTAGTTATTCTATGAATAGAACAGCCATTCATTGCTTCATAAGGACTTTACATTGTTTCTTTGAATTTCAGAGGTTTTTCACCGATGTTTTATGCATGTCAGAAATCAGAGGGAAAGTTAACTTGTTCTTTGCTTTTACGTACTGTTGCTTGATTTTGTTTTGTTGTTTGATGAACATACGTTTGTTTAAATTTGAAAGTGTCACTGTGTACATTATAATGCCATTTCAGAAGTGGTGATCTAAGTCTTGCATTTAAGGTTTCCCTTTCCTTTCACTCTATGAGTTGTTTGCTCATGCAATCAAATCAGGAAATTAATAGAATTCTTTTAACTTAGGTATGACCTATGACAGACACTAGGCCATGTTATGTGGACCACTGTAAGGAACCCTGAGAATGTTTTGAAATTTATTACATATTTGATATGGGACCTTCTCTTGAAAAAAAGATTGTCAGACAGGAATGAACAACAGTTTTATGATGTGGTAAAAACTGTTTTTCCACTTTGATTTCAATAAATTTGGAGACCAGCATATGTGACTGGCAGGATTGTGGCATTGGAGTTAACTCAGACAATATGAAATATGATTTATTTGAGTTTTTAGTGTAGTGTAATCCATGTGGTTTCAGGAAAAAAGAATCTATATTAGTATTGATATGACTTTATAGCTTTATTATATCAGTATTGATGCAACATTGTAGCAGTGGCCTGTAGCATTTTTTAACTGCTGACATGCAGCCTGATTAGATTTGTGTATTTTCTGAAGCTCAGTAGATAACGATCAGTACTATATCAGAAAGAAAATTATATATTTGTCTGAACTAGTGTGTGAGAGCAAATAAATACATTCTGTGCTGTTTGTAAGCTGTCAAAGTAAATATCAGAGCAAAAGAATTGTAGTTTACCAAGTTCTTATATGCCTGCATGTTCTATGTAAAGGAAAAAAATATCTCCTAATGATTTTCCCTCCAAATGAATGTTAGGTTTGCTTAAACATACTAGCATGATATGATAAATTATCCGACAAATAGCATGCAGCTCTTTTTCTGGACTGATACAGAAAGGATTATAATTTTGTTTGTCTAATATTAATTGACTTTGGTGGGGATCTTTTAGAAAATGTCTTGGAGTATAATGCCATTTTAAAACTTTACCTTTAGTGGACATGAAATTGAATGTAAGTGACTATGAAAACTCATCTTTACCATGATTTAAAACAGAGGGGAGATAAAGAAAAAATTTTGGCAGTTGACAACATGTACAGTTTATTTTCTACTGGTCTGAGTGCTCATCATCCATCTAAATCTGTACATTATTCTGAATAATGTAAAAAGAGGAAAGCTGAAAAAGACTGTATTATAGCTAATAAATGTTTAAAGCACCATTCTGTTCCAAGAATTAGTGTGGTTTGAGGACCCCACATATTTCTATCCTTTTTGTATGCTATGTACTGCAATCCAGTGAGAGGTGTTCTCTGCTTACAGTAGTCAAAGCATCCTCAGGCCTGTTCACCAAATGTACATATCTATAATTTAGGCTGAGGACTGGTTTGACCTCTGTGATTTTACGGGGAAGAGCAAAAAGTTCTGTGAAACCATAAACCCACCCGCTGTAGCCCAAGTGCTGTTACAGCATGGTCCCAGCTTTGTTACTGAGATGTAGGGAATATTTCCTTTGTTTTGCTCTGTTTCACAGAGTCCTATTTCCTTCCTTTGTTGCTGTACCTTCCCCCTACACCTCAGTTAAAGTTGTCTCCCATTACATCACTTTGTCAAAAAAAGCCAACCAAGGATCACCAGAGAGGAGAGGGGAAATATGAAACTTTCTCTGAATTTCTGCACCATTTTCACTGCCTGACTGACACAGTGCTCCCTATGTGTAGCCTTTGACCTACAGATTTGAAAGAGTTTTCTGTTCCTTGAAATATATGAAAGAATTCCATATGGGTTTTGTTTTGGTGTTTTGTTTTTTTTTTCATCTGTGTTGATGACTATTTTGATAGACTCTTCTATGTGAACTTTGTTGGGCAAATTTCATTTTCTAACAGGTTGTCACAAATGTTTTATGTCAACATCCAACAAAGCAGTTTTTCATGAAACAGCACAAATGAATGTATATGCTTGATATTCTTTCTATATGAGTCATTCATAAAAGCCTGGGCAATAATTATAATAGGAATGGATAGATAGTGGTAGATATAAAATGTGAAGAATGAGTTTAGGATGACGATGGCTTGTTGAACTGTCAGGCAAATTGAAATAAAAAGAACCCTACCCAGATAACTGGGAAATGAAACACGATTCTCTTCCAAAGGCCTATGGTGGTAGCACATTTATTGTTAATTAAATATTTCAGCTTCAATGCCAAAGGATCTGCTTTCATGAGACCAGGACAGACATGTGTCATTATTTCTGCCTATTAAGAAGATAGCTCTGTTAAGTTTAGACTCACACAAGTCACAGTGGGAACTCATGGTGTCTAGAAAACATAAGACAAATGAACCGGATTTTGATTTCTAAATTGATTAATATATCTTGATTTCTAAATTGATTAATATATCTTTATTATTAGGTCCTATGTATCTTGTTTGATAAGATCATAACTCCTTGCATGTTTGAATCATGTACGGACTTGACAAGATTTACAAGCTTTGGCAGTCTGATGGATAACATAACAAGTTATGGGGCAAGTCTGAAATGATTCAAAGTCTTGATTTGATTTAGAATTCACATTTTGAAACTACTTTAGGGTGAGATTAAAGTGGAAGATTGTCACACGGGCAAATATCTATGTATGATTACACTGATTGACAAAACCTCTTTTGTTTGCTGATTGCCACTATGCAGAATATATTATGTTGGAAGGGATGCCCAAAAATTCCCTACTTCAACCTCTTGTTCAAGTCAGGGCTGTGCATTATCAAATTTGATATCTCTCAGGACCAAGATTTCATAGGTACTTTTGACCTCTGCTTCAGTGTTTGATCAACCTCCTTGTGATTACCATTAGTTAGCCCCACCTCTAATATCTAACCAGAATTTCATTTTTTTTGCAGCTGTGACTGTTGCCTCTCATCCTTTCAATGAACATCTCCAAGAATTCCTTGTTCTTTTCCTCTCTATAAACTCCCACTGTGTTATTCCAGGTCACTTCAGATTTCTCCTCTCCAAGCTAAAAAACACACTTCTCTCAGCTTTTCTTCCTACAGCAAGCAGCCCTGCTCCATAAACATCTTTGTGGCCCTCCAATGGCCTTGTTTCAGCAAGTCAGTGTACATATACTAGGGGAGTGCAGAACTGTGCAGAGCACTCCAGATGTGGCTTCATCAGTGATAAATGGACAGACAAGCTGCTTACAGTTTTGCTAACGCAGCACTGTGTGACCCATATTGGTGCTGTGCGTAGAATAATTTGCACAACCAATATGTATCACATCTGTGACCTTTGTATCACAAAGGAGCTAAAATAAAAATCAGATTGATGTTTGTATGAAATTTCCTATTGTGCAATGGAGAAAGTGGCTGAAGTGGCTTCCAGTTTAGCCATTGTGCTGTAGATACAAGAGATGCAGTCAAAATCCATCCATTAGAAGTATTTTGACATCTCCACTATAAAGGAAGGAATGCTGTCATGGTATTAATCTAAACCCAATATTTTAAGCTGTTGTGCCAAATACTGTGTGAGAAAGCCTTCAAGTGTCTTGATTTAAGCTGTGAGTTATTGTTGCTTGGATTTGAGGAGTGAGAAATGGTGAATTTCTTGATACTCTTAGGATGTGCAAGCTTTATAATGCTCTTATTTTGAATGACAGCGTGGTCAAACTCTTCAGCCAGCAACGTTTGTGTTTTTTATATTTTTTCAGTTGTCTTTTATGTATGACAGGAAGTTGCTATTAATTTAAAAACTGTCACTCACAGAATGTGGGAAAGGAAGGCCAACTGAGACAAACACTCAGCAACAGCTGAAATTGGTATCCTGAGACAGGTGATAATTTGGTACAGCTAATTATCATTTTTCCCATATGAAATAATGTCAGAAACATAATAAATTGTTTTTGCTTTGATAAGGCATATTTTAAAACCTGCAGTCAATGATGACTTTGTCATATAACCCTGTTGCTTGTTTAAAAGAAAGAAAAGAACTAAACAAGAAATGCCAAAGACAGCGACTTATGTGCATTTTCTTAGTAATGATTCATTCTTGACCTAGCTCTGACCTTGTCACTGATATTTAGAATTAGTCTCTTGTATTAATGGTAAACATCTGAGTTTGCTAATCTGTCCAGATTTGAACAGTGTGCTCTTCAGTTTGAAGGGAAAAGTAGGTATATACACCTTGTTTGACAGCTCTTCCATGTATATTGGGTCTAATACAGGTTTGTGTTTAATTTGCTTTTATATGCTGTGTCTGATCACCTCCTTCCTATATACCTAAGGATATTTAATGTCATGTGAGTATGTTCTCTGGACAACCAGATTTCAGGGAGAGAGAATGGGTCAGTCCTTGCCACTTTATTCCTGTGGATGCTGGAATATGAGTCCCTCACTCTTCTCTAACAAAGTTCATGTGACTTCAGAACCCTCATTATCTTTCTACTTTTTACTGCTCAGATGCATTTGGATGAGTTTCCACTCTGAAGTTAGTGGGTGGCAAACATATATCATGCACACAAACACCTAAAAAAATAATACTAACAAATTAGTAACTTTATGATTGTTACTGACTACAGGCCCTTCTTGGCCCTTTCTCCTCTAGTATATAGAGAACGCATAGAAACCTGCTTCAAACATCTTAGACCACCTATTCATCTCTTTTGACTTAAACTTGCACTCCATTTGACTAGAAATATTCACCATTGTAAAACTGTGAGTATATTTTAATTTTTAAGGGATCAAGACTCAGGGTAGAAAGATTCATATAATTGATGCAGTCATTAAGTCCTCTGAGTTCATTCTGCTTTCTGAAATTCATCCTATTATTTGCTTAAAAACTGTAGGTCGATTGACTTGTTTATGTCCATTTAAATATCTACAAGCCTGGCTATAAATTGTTGTGGATGAATGATCAATTTAGACTTTTGTGTCTTTGAGCTGTGCTGTTTCAGGGCTTTATATTACTTGGAAGGAGTGTAACTAAATAATAAATATTCATATCATTCTAGATGAGCAAACAGTTCTGTAACTTACCACTGTGAAGGGAAAAAAACCCCAAACCAAAAGAGTTTTGTATTTCTGGCTTAACATCCCTAAGCATCTGGGGTTATGCTCTATTAAAAGTAGTGGCAGAATGCTCACTTGTGTACATAATTAATTTAATTGATGCTTGCATAATTATGATAAACTTTATATGGTCGTTTTACTCTTCTGTTGTTTCTTTTATGCTTGGTAACATTTCAGCAATAAAAGGTGCTACGAAGAGAGTCTGTTAGAGGTGTTGCACAGTAAGGTAATGCAATAATTACATCAAAACAATTATTTACTTCTGTAAAGAAATCTTCTAATCACACATCCTTTGACACCCTTTATGCTTTATGTTGCATAGTTGCACATTTTCTGTAGTTTACAAGATAGTGTCAATTTCTATATCTCTCTTACCCCTCCTGGCATTTACTAACTTATGATTTTATGCTGTCTTGGAAACTGATCTATTTTTATACATAACTTTTTTGCTACTCAAGAAATCACACATATTTAACTATATCACAATCTTATTACCGAATTCACTATTTTCAGTTTGTGTTACAAACTTCATTTGTTTTTGATCTCCTGGGAATAAAAACAAGTATGCTTTAGGTGGTACATATGAAGATGAGAAAATCTTCATGACACTGGCAACACAGTACATTTTTACAAGGATAAGAGGGGTCCCTGTAGCCTCATATTTTTAACCTATTTTCTAAAGCTTTTCAACTCTGTTGCTTCTTTTCAAATTATCAACGTTTTCATGAGATTGCTATCATGTAGAACATGAACATGAACATGAACAGCTATAGCCTTGTACAGCTAGAAAGATCTTTAGCTTAATATGTGTATTTTTTGAGGTATATCTTCCAGTCATAAATGTGCCAGCTTTTCTACCTTTTCAGCAACCAAACAGACAAGAAAAAGCATGGAAAGGTTAGGTTTTACAGTATTTGCAATGTAACAGCAAACAACTGTATTTTGCTTTTAGTGTGATTTGAGTCCTCCAAATACAAAAGGAAATCAACAATTCAGTTTATCTGTGGGATGTTAAAGAGTGACTTCCAAATAATTCAGTGATGTTCATTCTCTGTTTTGACATCTGAAAACTTTAGCCTTGCTTTTCTCTTCTACTTCCATTTCGAGGATGGTGATGATAATTCCTACATAAGTTGAATAACCAAGTTAGTTTTCCATTTTGTATGTAGATTCAGTTGCCACTGGCTAACAGTTATGCTAGCAGTTAATGCATAATCTTAGAAGTAAATAATCTGAATAAGCACTGAAGGAATTAAATTCTTTTCATGATGCTTCTATTGCTTCTTCTGGGGCCTCTGGTGGTCTAGTGGTTAGGGTGCAGGACTCTCACCGCTGCGACCCGGGTTCGATTCCCGGCCCCCAGGGCAGATGGAGCTCGTCAGCCTTGTAAGGCAATCCATCTAAGAGAAGGTCACTCTAAACAAACCTACGTCCTGGGGATCTCACTGCCACTGTCCAAGCTTGCTCG
>NW_016690217.1:3363589-3374555 GCF_001604755.1 Lepidothrix coronata
CATTTCACCTAAAAGTCTGAGCTTTTCCCCTTCGAATATAAACAGATTCTCTGCTTGCCAGGCATCTAAACTGGTTTTCAAAATTCTCTCAAACCCTTTTCTGTTTTAAAAGAAAAGCACTCTCATTAATTCCTCACATAAAAATCCAGACCAGTAGTGTGAGACTTATAATTTATAGACCTTATCCTACTTTTATTAAAAAAATGTACGACAGGAGAAATATTTTGGGCAATTGTAGAAGATTTGTGAGGCGGGTTGAAGAATGGAAAATTGAACTCTGCTTTGTATGAAGTGTGCCTGTTGTGTTTTGCTTGGTAACTGATGGTAATGGCAATTCAGCTGTGAATTTATACTCATCCTTTTGTTGTGCATCCTTTCTATGTGTGCACATACACCCACATACAAAACCATAAACCCCACTATCACTTGTTCTGCAATTCCACTTCAACTATTTTCCTGGTTTCGAGTTTCTTTTCTTGGAGAGGAGGTGTGAGAGCACTGATACCTACAAACTCCTCACAAACTGAGTGACTGTGTTTCGTTTGGTATTTTCCCATCCCATCCTGGAACCACATCTCTGTAAGAAGTGAGTATTTCCTGCATCTCCTTTTCCCTCATTCTTTTTTCTGCTAGTGACAACTATTCCTTATGTTTCCTCTCTGTCATCAGGGCAGATTTCAGGCTGTTGGGACCTTGTTACTTTGAGTTCATACAGCTGGCCATTGTGGCTCCCACAGAAATGTCATGAAAAACATGACTTACACAGCAGGTCTGGTTACTATGCTGTCTTCATAACAGGTCCAGATATGAAACCTTATTATATTAATTTGTTTCTTTTAAAGTGCTAAAGGAGGAAAACACAGACTGTCACATCTTTTTGAATAAGGTTGTTAAGGAAGTATTACAAGGAAAAAGGACAAAGAGCTGCTTTGCCTGGATTGCTTTTTCATAAAGACAGTGGTGAAAATCTTCAATGCATATTCACTAGTTTGTACTGAGTTGCAGGGCTGAATTTTTATAAATCAACACCTCTGTGTATAAAGACCATTTCTTGTTTAAGTGCATCACATTGTGATTTTCACTTTTTAAGGAGTAACTGTCAATAACGTCATTTTAAATACTCTTTTTTTTTTCCCTAGTTCGTGTACTTTAATAGCTATGTTGCAGAACTTTAGATTTTGCTTTAATAGTTTTTACCGATTTCATGCTATGGTTATAGACCGCACATTAGAATTATCTGCAGACAGAATAAGAGGGTGTAAGTGTGATTGTCTGAGTCATGTAAATGCCAAAAGCTTTTTGTGACATTTTTCAGACTTTAAAAATGGAAATATCTTATTTGCACATTGGCTCCTGATGGAATATGACACACTGCAGGCATGCAGGGAGTTTAAGATCAAGCTCTAGGCCATTAGGGACTCTGTAAAAGGGGGACCACATGGTTCTAGAAATAAATGCAACAAACTTTTTTCTGTACGGACATCCCTTGTTGATGAGCCAAAGAAACTCCATCAGGTCAATGAAAGCAAATAAGATTCATGGACTTACTGGAGCCTGTTTTCCAGAGCCAAACGTTATGGAATATAATTCTGACTTGATGTAACTTTTGTCTTTTCTCCCAAATGAGTTTCAACATCCTTGTATTTGCTTATGAAATATTAATGTTGTCCAGTACAGTCTGTGTTTAAATGCAGAACTTTGAGCTGAATTATATTTCAAGTTCATAGAGAGGAACAGCATCCTCTTAAATCTGTGATCTGTAAGCACTTCACATCCTCCAACAAGAATAGTTTCACCTAAATTAGTCCCAAAAGATTCTTTTTACTTATCGTGGTACCTATCTTGCTAGAGAGCAAGCATACAAGAGATTTTTCTAGCCCTCTACCTCATCCAGGCCTTTCTCAAACCTAAGTGGAAATCACAGAGGATGACACTTAAACAAGCACCTGTCCCTGCCAATTTTCAGACAGAAGAAGCCAGATGGGACTCAGTAACACAGTTAAACATTGGACCCACCCCACTGAAATTTTATATCAACTTTATACTTACAGAACTCCAATTTTCTTGTTTCTGGATATACCATTGATGAGATTGGCCTGAAATTTTTCTGCTGTTTGCTTTTACAGTTTCTTTTCTTCAGAATTATGATATAATAGGGGCATGAGGGTAAGTGATGCATTTGTAGTTCTTTAGTCATATTCACTTTCTGATACCTAGAAAGAAGGAGGAGTGCCTGTTCAAATGCACCGCCTGAGCTGATGCGTGTGAGCAGTCAATGAGTTATAGATATGTGATGAGCCCAGTGCATCTCAGCAAGTAATGTTAAATGTTCTCAACGCACCTCAGGATTAGGATGTAAAAATGAGTTTTACTTAGCAAAGACAGTTGCAATTTGGAAACAAACATCCTCTGAGGTCTCTGTGTATTAACAAACTCCTTTGCCTTTTTGTTTTGTTGTGTTTTCTTTTTGTTTTTGTTTTTAATCATACTAAAAAGGAGCTAGACTGGTGTAAACCCTCAATATGTAGTATTCAATTTTCAGTTGGTGTTATGGGTTGTCCTGGGTTGAATGTCAGGTAGACACCAAGCTTCCCCTCCTCAGCTGGAGAGGGGAAAGAAAATGTAATGGAAAGTTCATGCATTGTGATAAGAACAGGGAGAGATCACTAACCCATCTCCATCAAAACAGACTTGACTCAGGGAAATTACTTTATTAATAATCACATCAAAGTATAATAATGAGAAATAAAACAAAATCTTAAAACACCTTCCCCCAACTCCTCATTTCTTTCTGAGCTCAACTTCACTCCTGATTTCTCTACCTCTTCCTTACCAGTGACAAAGGGAGATGGGGAATAGGGACTTTGGTTGGTGCCTCACATGTTGTCTCTGTCACTCTTTCCTCCTCACACTTCTGCGCTCCAGTATAGGGTCCCTCTGATGGGAGAGAGTCCTCCATGAACTTCTCCAACATGAATCTTACCCATGGGCTACAGTTCTTCAAAAACTGTTTCATTTTGGGTCCCTTCCACAGGGTGCAGTCTTTCAGTAATGCGTTGCTCCAGCATGGATCCCCCACAGGACCACAAGTACTGCCAGAAAACCTGCTCCAGTGTGGGTTCCTCTTTTCCTGGGGCCACAGGTCCTGCCCGTTACAGTCTGGGCTTCCCATGGGGTCACAGCTTCTTTTGGGCTTCCAGTTGCTTAGCTGTGTGGTCCTCCATGGGATGTGCATGAATCTCTGCTCCACCATGGACTTCCATTGGCTGCAGGGGCATAGCTGATTCACCCCTTCTTAAATCTGTTATCACAGATGTGGTACCACTGTCACTGGCAGGTTTGGTCTTTGCCAGTGACAGTTCCATCTTGGAGCCGTCTGGCACTGGTTTTATCAGCTTCTGGCATCTTCTAATGAGAACCACACCTGTAGCCACCCCACTATCAAAACCTTTCCATGCAAGCCCAATATAAATGGTAAATATTTTCTTTTTAATCAGACATATATTTCTATTTTTACTTAATAGATGAAAAACCCCATAATGCTCATATGTATAAAGCACCAGTGAGAAAAAGATACAGATACAGAAGTCAGGTTACCAACTGCCCTCATTTTCTGATGCAGTCCCTGTTCTTTAACCATAAGTGGAGAGTGGCTTACACAAACCAGTGAGAAAGCCACCATGACTTCCAACAAATGCTGTTGTTTAGCCTTATAAAACTGTTATGGACTCTTTAAAGGGTCTGTGCAGTTTACAGTTACTGGCGTCTGCAGAACCTGTAATAACAGGGAGATGAACCACATTCAGAAAATTATTCCTACCTGAAAACTCGATATTAAACAGAAGCACAGTAACAGGTGGTTCTCTGTCACTCCTGCTTCAAGGGCATGACACAATGAAAATGAAGTGAACTCTGAACTACTGACTTCATACAGGTCTTCTGGAGAAACAGACATCAGCAGAAAGTGAAGATGACAAGGTTTTAATATGCTTTGTGAAGAAGAACTTGGCTTCAGAGCATGAGAATAATTTGTTCTTGCCAGATGGTCTGCAGTCTTTCCTTCATTGGGTCTCAGTATCATTTTAGCCACTCACTTGGATTCTATTATCATACCTCACTGTAATTCTGATTATCACTCATCTCAGTAACCAGTAGCTTTTCTATTATTAACTAATCATCTGTTGGCCCTGTGGGAGTCCCACAGCTTCCAGGTCCTTTTAGTGAGGTTAAATTAGATTACCTGACCTTATTAAAACTTAGATTTAACCCAAGTAGGAATGGAAAAATGTCCTCCTAGTGTTCATACACATAAAAATGTATCATTAGACATATTTAGGTCACCTGACTTTGCATGGCAAACTGCACCAGTGCAAAAAAGGCATGCTAGTGATATGGGTGAACTGAGCACCATGGGAAGAGTTCCTGTTGCACACATATTTTAAAGCAATTGAGATAATAATTTTCGAATGTTGGATGTGAATAGCAGCATGAACATTTTGAACATTTTAAACTGACTGCAGGTAATTATTTGATTAACAAGAAGTGCTGTATGGGGCCCAATCCAAATCCCAGTGAGGTCAGTTGAAAGATATATAACTCCGGTTTGTAGGAGACCCAGCAAGACATATTATAATCAGTGTTTCCCAGCAATGTGCCTAAGATGTTGTTGCGTAGTAATAACATGCGATGTCACAAGATCACAATTTTAGATTCCTTAATGAAGCCCTGGCTGAAAATCATAATCTGCTCTGGAATTGCCATCTGTGCCATGCTATGTAATTAAAAAAATGCATTTTATAACTTTGGATTGCTCTGTATTTTATAGTAATCATATATCAAGGAATGATACAAATCTGTCTGAAATGGTATAAAAGAACATAACTTAGTGTGGGATATAAATTCACCCATGACCTATTGTAAGATGGCTTGACTTGATTTTCTCTGAATGTAGCAAATTTTATGGACAATAGAAAGTTTTGTGCTCCATTCTTTACTCTTCTGTGCTTCCTTTCAATTTTGTAGCCTTTGTCTTAGTTCTTTCTGAGCTGTTCTGTGGCCATCTCAAAGCAGAAAGCATATAGCAAAGTATTCTTGCAGGTAATTTCCATCTGTGTGGAGAATAGGAGAATGCAATATTAAAACTATGGATATGGAAGGTAAGAATGAATTTTAGCAAAGCTATCAGAGTATGGTAGTCATTGTCCTAGTGTTTTTTACCTAGCAGCTTCAATCATAGAATAAAGTGAAGGGGCTAAGTGCTCTCAGTGGACACAGAGTGAACTCTACTCAGGTGATATGGTAGAAGTGAAATAACAGAGTGAACTCTACTCAGGTGATATGGTAGAAGTGAAATAATGCCTTGCTCTAGGTCTAAGTAAATTCTGATTTCAGTTTCAGACACTGCTTTTCAGAGAAGTAACAGCCTGCAATTCTCATTAAAATAGGCAAAAGCTTGTTATTATGGCTGATCACTGCATTTGTATTTCCTTGTAATGCTGGCATCATTATAGCTGTAAAGTGTGTCAATTTACGTACAATGGAGATCTACAGCTCAGGCACACAACTGAGTTGCAGAGGATTAATACGTTTCTGTGCATCAGCGGAGCCATGGTAACTGCTATTAACTGCCTGTGCAGATGTTTTGAGCTCACTCCAGTTGCAAGGCAATGTGATTTATCCGCAGTTCTGGAAGAACTTTCTACTAAGCTGCATTACTTTTTTTTTTTTTAAATTGGTAAGAGCCTGTGAAGAAGTGTGGGGCTAAAAGATTCCCAGATAAAGGGTGCAACTGGGTGTGAGAGGAAGGGCAGTCCAGAGAACAGGTCAGCACTGCAGTGAAAACCCAGGAGTAGAGGGACTCCAAGGGTGGGTACATGGCCTGTGGCCACTGCAGTCTATTGCCATATCTGTGTCTTACTAAGAAAAATCATGCTGTCAGCACAGTAGAACCATGTGTCCTAGTTAGGACAACTGAGACCAGTTCATCATGGTATGGGTGTAACCCAAAACTGTGTATTCTATAGCCTTCTATGCCATTTCCCGGAAATTTTTAGTAGTAGAGGCCTGCGAGACAGGAAAATGTTCCTGTCCTCATACCCTTTTATCTAACTCCCCACCCCGAGGGAAGGACTTAGCATCCTCATAGCCTTTTATGGAATTCCCCACTCTGAGGGAAGGACTGACCATTCCTGCCTGAACTGGAGAATATATAAACTTGGAGTTTTGGAACCTTCTTACCACTCCTGGGATCCAGAGGAAGACTGCAGATCACCGCTCTCAACCAGACTGAGACCACCACCCTCAACTGGACTGCAATCACCACTCTTGACCAGACTGCAACAGCGCTCTCACCAACAGGTTTTCCCTTCTCCTTTTCCTTTGGACTCAGGGGGCCCAAAGAACACCACTCTGTTCATGCCCCAGGGTGCTGGGTTATATATTTGGGTTTTGAGGGTTAAGACCAATTGTTTGTTTGTATGATTGTGCTTACTGTATTATTTTAATAAATTGTTATTCTGACTTATAATCTCTCTCTTGAGTTGAGTTCATTTCCCCTGCTGGTTTACCTTTAAACCAGCACACTATGCTGAGAAGAGTTAATGGTAGGAGTTCAAGGGAGAGATCAGTTGGTTTCAAGCATTAAAATGTCCAAATCAGAACTCTGTTTGTAAGAGTGTCTGAAAAATTATTTTAATACTGCTAAAAGAACAAAGATTTTTTGGGGAAGGTTTTGTCTGACGACTGGGTTTTGGGATTCTATGTATCCCAGCAATATTTTCCAGTCAATACTAACCTTCCCTAACCTTCCCTAACCTTCCCTAACCTTCCCTAACCTTCCCTAACCTTCCCTTCTCAAACCTTCCCTTCCCAAACCTTCCCTTCCCAAACCCGCATCCTTCCACCACTGATGCTTTCAATTTGTTCCAATTTTCTCATTCAAAAAATAACTCTCACAATGAATTAAACTATATTGCCAAAGTCTAAAGGACTGGAAAAATTATCTTTTCGATAAACACATAAAAATCACTTTTTCATTGTAGCAGAAAAAAAGTGTTTCAAATTGTAAGTATATGCTGCAGAATGAAAACTTCATTATAGCAGTTTTTCAACATATTAGAAAAGATCCAGATTAATATTGTCTGGAAATGTAGAACCATTTTTATTAATAAAACAGTGTATTAAGATTTCTATTAAATTCTTTGTTATTAGATATATTAATATTAATATTGTTTTGCTGAGATGAGCTTTCATACCATTTGGAATTAATGCCATAGTTTCTTCTATTTTAGAAGTCTTGAATCTAATCTAGAAATTTGTTAATCTGTCATTTTTTATAGTTAAATCAGCCACCTAATTGGAGTGACATTTTACATTCAGAGCAGTGTCTAAAGCATCCTCTCTGAGCTATTTCTACATCATACTGATTCTTTCTGCCTAATGGCATCAAGAAGCAGCTCTTTAGCTACCCATAAAGCTAAAGGTCTCAACCAAGCTCTCATCCCTGCAAAATACTTTTCCCTAGACTCCAGAAACACAACACTCTCCTGCTTTTATCCACCCTGAATGCTCATGAAATGGCCATTTTTGTGTCATCACTTCAGTCTATCATTGTGTTCATAATACACTCTGTCTATGCAAACTTTCTTGCATACCATCTAGTTCCTTGTTATCTACTCTACCAAACCTAAGCTGTCTGTTTAACATTCAAAGGCTTTCCTGACCTGTCTTTACTACATATGAGTTCACTGTCCAAATATTGACTCTAAATTCCAGCCTGCCTGGGATGCCAACTTTCGTTTTGTATATTTACTTGTCACAGTATCCCTCATGATTAGAAAAAGTTGCCTTTAAGCATTCATTTTGCCTTTTTCTCCTCTTTTAATGCCCTTCTTTCAAACAAACTGTTCAATGATTTGCTTCTTGCCAGTAAAAATTGGCTGAAGCACAGAAGGCACTTTTTTTTTTTTCAGGCTGAACATGATTTCAGTGTTTCTTTACACATCCTCACTTGCCTTTAATGTGTCATCTATTGCTTCATTCTCTATGGTTCTGTGGTTAGGGCTTTGTTTTTGGGAGGACATATAGAATGTTTCTAAATATATCATGTGCTTCAGCATTAAAAACTTTGAAATAAATATACTTGCAGTAGAACATAATATTTCATGCCTCTGAGCTTTAATTATTCCTTAGGCAGTAGTCACAGTACCTGATAACAGAGCAACCAAAGAAAACTTTTTAGTTCTCTTCTGTAGTAATAGCAGTACTGAGCATCTGTTCTGCTGGACCAGTCCAGAAATCCCACAGCTTTGGACTTGTGACTCTCCTAGCATTCCTGGTAGGACCTGACCCTCTCCAACAGATGTGCTGTGACAAGGCTGTGCTCCAGGGCAGGTGAAGGGACTGGGTCAGGGGCTGGGACAGTCCCCAGCTCTGCCCAAGACTCTGAAGAAGGTGACACCAGCCCTCGAGGCTGTAAGACCATCTAGCTAAATCAAAGGATTAGTGACATTAATTTTAATTTAATCTTGGTTTCTTTTAAATGGCCATGTAAAGACACACAGATTCCTATCCTCAAACCAACACCTTCTCGCTGTGAATTGAATGTAAATCTATTTTTCTTTGCTGTGAAAGTTATTAAAATGCCAACAGCAAGAGGGTACTACAGGTTAGTAAACAATTCCCAGAGTCCCACTGCTCTGAGTTATTTTGTTGCTCTTCCTGATAGTAGAACTAATAAAGCAAATTATTTGTATATGCTTTGTTTATTCAAACAAGCATTCTTTTTTTACAGGAGTTTAACAAAACAAACAAGCTACTGGCTGGATTTACAAAATGAATGAATAGTTGTATGACCACTAATAACAGATATAGCTGTGCAACTTAATGAGAAAGCTAATCGGCTTTCACACTTCTGGGGCAAACCTGATAACCTCCTTTGAAGTGCTCTGTCTTCCTTTTAGTCGTCCAATGGGATCATTGTTGGAGGAGAGATGCAAGGCTTGAAAGAACAATGAGCTAATCTGGCATGTATTTCAAACCCTTTAGGCAATATTCATTGCTTCCTATCTAGGATTTCACTAAAGTCAGTTCTAGGAAGTGGTGGGCAGGATATAATCAGGCTTATAATAACTTAAAATAAGAGATACAATCAAAGTAGAACAATTTTTTTAATCCAAATTAAAGCATATGTATAGTATGCATGCCATAATATGCACAGAACTCAATTATTGGGTAGCTTGTGGTGAAGATATAGATTTACCTAATATCTGACTTTGCCTATTGGAGAAATAAGGAACAAATCCATACATAAAGTTTTAGTTCTGTTCTCAATTAAACTTTTCAATATTTGATTCAAATTTTCAATTCCTTTCCATTCCAACACAGAAAGAACTTTTTTTCTTTAGCTCTGACAGCTAAAAATAGTTGCAAATTTAAAAGAGCTGACTTTCGCCAGAGAGGTACCTAGCTGAGGTTTGGAATGACCCCTTCAGAGGTGGTCTAGTCAGTACTTCTCACACACATAGGCATTATGGTAGTTAAAATAAAAAAAGATCCAAAGATCTTGTAGGTAAGGCTCAAAGAAACTGCCATCTCAAAATCACTGATAGTGGGCAAAAAACACATTCTAATTTGGGATGAAATGGGAATGAGTGGCAGGCAGTTCATGAATGTAGTTTTAACACTTCAATTCTGATAGATTCCCTTGTGTCGCTGGGAAGTCTTCTACATCTTTTACAGATTAAGAATTCTTAACAATTTTGATTTAATCTTACTGCTAATGAGACTGACATGAGAACGTCTTTGAAATCTTTGGATAATTCAGCAATATTTACAGCATATGGTTTCCTCTTTAAAGATCTGACATATTATTAGTAGGTTAGTATCGAGTTCTGACGAAACTTCAGTAAAGATATTTTAGTTCTAAATCTAAATTAAAATCCTTTGATAGCAAATCTGATCTGATCTTCTTGGATCAGTTGCTTCAAATTGGATTATTGTACTGAGCAAGTGATCCTAATGCAGCATATCAGAATCGATTTGCTCTACGAGAGTTTATCTCACTTTAATTAGATAAAGAGAAATATGTTATGACTTCAGATTTTTACTGATTTTGATATATAATGTTTTTTGATCTATAATGATGTTTTATGGAAAACTGCACCTGGTGGTTTACTGCAGAGAATTACTATTACCTACTGTATTATGACAAATGGCACATAGATTCTGATTCTATGAGCTTAAAAAAATTTACATAATAAAAGACCCTATTTATGCTTTATGTGTACATCGGTTAGATACAAATTATTGCTGCACACCTGCTGTGTGCATAATTTTGGAAACTCTGAAGATCAAATTAATGAAATCTGTCACAGATAGTGTTTAAATGGCTTTGTCCATGGAATAGTTTGTTTGGAATAAACATCCTACCTAATTTTCTTTTTTTTTTTTCCCTGGGATATGTATTACAGAGAATAAGAAAATTCAAGAGACACTAAAGGGTTAGATTTATGAATGAAACTCTTTCTTCCCCCGCGAAAGCCAAGTGAGCAACTTGAGGATGCTTCTAGGCAGCTGTATTTTCCTAACTCCTGCTTATATGACAGATTGCAGAGTCTGCCTTTGGCAACATTTCCTCCTTCAGATTTTCACAAGAGTGAAATGCTCTTGAAGAGTTTTTGACTGTTTTGTTCACCCTCTTTTTAGTCCTCAAAGAAGGACTTCATAGGTATTCTCAATTTTTTTCATTTCTGTCACCGCCCACTTTGAAGCTTTTTACATTTTTAATTGTTCCTCAGGTTAGGGTGGAAATGAAGTGATGTTACCCAGACTATGATACCTGTAAGACAATTCAATAGATACAATCTTTGCCTCCTGTGACCGAGCTTTTTCTTTTTCTTTTTCTTTTTCTTTTTCTTTTTCTTTTTCTTTTTCTTTTTCTTTTTCTTTTTCTTTTTCTTTTTCTTTT
>NW_016690217.1:3375339-3391153 GCF_001604755.1 Lepidothrix coronata
AAAAAAAAAAAAAAAAAAAAATCACACTTTTTCCTCTGGGTCAGACAAGCATGAAACACTTGAATATGTTATAAGTGCATGGGAATATGTTTTACAGAATGTTTAAGTTAGATTCCAGAACTGTAAACACAAATTTTGTAGACCCAAACGTTTAAAAACATCTTTTAAAGAGGCAGGAAGAATCACTCACTGATTTTAATTAATGGCATTATCTTCTTTTGAGGAATATCCGGTAGTCTTGAGCATATAAGCAAAACTACTGAAATGCAGTCGAACACTGTGCAATAGATCTAATTGTCCGTCTTCTTACCAGTGCCCAATTTCTTACCATCCTCAAATTCCTTACCTGTGAAGATGCTGCTGCTGTTGTTGGTTTTGCTGGTAATCTTGCAGCTGTGACTTATCTTTCCTGCAACTTCATTGATTTCCTGAAAGATAAGAGCTGTGGGACTTCTTATTTACCTAAAGTTGAAAACTATTGCCACACACCTCTTGCCAGTTGATTAATGTAGTAGCTTCTAGCATTAAGATTAATGCTTCAATTTGAACATACAGTTGCTTTTGGTATCATAACTTTTTGCAAACAACATTTAAAATAAAATCCAATGAAAAACTTGAAGAGTGGACATTTTCTTTTTTTAAACAATTTTCATAATAATATTTTAGCACATACCCAACACTTGGGTAAGTTGCAGGTGCTATGAAAGTGAGAATCTTTTTTAGATAAATGATTTACTAATACATGGTCATCTGCTTGAGAAGGATGACACTGATATACTCGGCATACCACTACAGGATCATGATATTAATTTTAATAAAATCTCTCTGAAATAGAAGCAGTAATGTGTTTCTCCAAGAAAAAAGGGCTAATTTTTAAAAAGTTTCTTTAGGATTTTCTTTTTAGTGCTTTAAACTTGTACAGTGCTGGTGTGATGCTGCTGCCATACACATTCAACATATCTAAAAATGAAATGCCAAATGTCAGTCTCAAATGTTCTCCATTTTGAAATCTCTTGCTGCTGCTATATTTCACTCCTTTAGAGATGTAAGTGGCAGAGAAGAGGATGGAAGGCCTGTTCAGACAAGACATTTCCACAATTCATTGGAAGACTTTCCCCTACCCCAAGAGTTTCATTCCTTTCCCTCTCACTCAAACTTTGCATTTTTCTGTTTGTAATATTGATGAAGAGCTAATATCATATATTGGTCATTCAGCATGCTGGGCCATAATGCAGAACTTAACTGGCTCTCCAAGGCTGGCATTTAGGTTATGTGTTTGCAGGCTTTGGGGACATTTCCAGAGTGTCACACAGGCTCAGGTGCTACTGAGAATAAAAACAAGCAATGACCAGTTTTCAGGTAGTGATGAATAGCAGTTTCAGTAGGATGTTGTGAGACCTGCAGATGTACGAGATGACATTATGAGAAAATCACAAGTTTCATAAAATGTATTCTCGTTTCTTGCCTGCTGTTTCTACACTTTCTGTGAAGAGTTAGCTGCTGTTACTATTTGGAAACACTACTTTTGGTTTAGTTGCATTTGTCTCAATGACTTCATCTGTAAGATAAATATCAGCTGTTTAGGAAAGAGAAATTATACATAATTAGTAAAGGTTTTTTAGCTTGTAGACAGATACTTTCTACAGTAGCTACTACTGTCATGTTTCCTATTCACAGATAGTAAACTGATGTTTTCCTGCAGACTCATTCTGAGTTATGAAACACTTTTACCACGTGTTTTAATATTATACCCTATATCTATTTCTTACTGTATTCTCATGATAGTTTCCCATAGAGTTATTGAAGTCTTTGTCTTTCTTTCTGGATTGTTTTCCTGTTGTCAGACTTACAGGCAAAAATAATTTTGTAGTCCTACTCTGTCTGTACTCTTGGGATAATTTTAATCTGCAAATACAGTCTTCTGGCAGTACAAGTCTATTCATATCCCCAATTCCTTCTTTTTAGGTGTTGTTTGTTGTTTGATCTTATTCTTAATCACATTCAGTTCACAAATGGGGTCAGCAAATGCCTGCTGTTATGCTCACATTCTTTGCCATTTGATGCTGTAAGACTCTTGATGGGCTCTTGAACAAAGCCGATATTAGAGAAATATCCAACAACTGTAGCAGTTGACCAAGCCATTTGAATGCAGCTGTGCTATCTCTTTATTTGCGGTCTTGGAGTCTTCTCAATTCTCAGCTGCCACACTGGTTCCTACACAATTGTCTCCAAAACGCAGTAACTGTACGTATTTAACTCTGGAAAAGTGAGTGGATTAAAATGGCACGAAAATAACTACCACTGATACTTTTCTCTCAGTGCTTATAGAACACCAGCAAAACATATAGAGCATGTAGTGTTTTAAGTTCAAATAAACATAACGAGGAGTGTTTGGGACAACTAATTTGACATATTTTTAAAGAAAAGGTCTCCTTAAAGAAAAAGGGTAGTTTTCTTCTTCTAACAATGTACAAATGCTTGTATTTGAAGTGTCTGTCAATATAATACTCAGGTAGAAAGCAAGATCATTCTGTGTAAAGTTTCTTAAATACCTTGTTTTGGCTATGCTTTCTTGACTGTATAAATTACAAAAATAAAATAAGAAAAAAAGCATCTGTTAAATAATTTTTAAATCTATCCATTCTTCGCAGCTCTTCCTAGAATGTTCCTACAACGAGAAAGGAAATAATGAAAGTTGAATGTAATAGAATTTTTAATATGGAAATATTTTACTATCTCAATTTTTTCATTTCTGGAAATTACTGCTTCCTAAATTTTTTCCAGTTAAATAATAATGTTACTTGCTTTAATTGAAATACATTTTTTTCTGTCTAGAATAATAGTGTTCTCTCAACATTTATGGACAATGCCTGTCAATACAGGAAACCAGTTCATAGATAAGAAAGGGAAATTATTTGTTCTGTCATCATAATTAAAATTACAATTTTTAAAAACTCTTTTAAGGAATGACATTTTCCGCATTCTCTATTGTCACAATATTGATGATTTATTAGAAGAACTTTCTATACCTTGATTTTTTGCAATTATTATCTACATTAATCTGCATTATAATCACTTCCTTATACCTGTTTTATGTTTTCAACTTGAGCCCAGCCTGGAAATTGCCATATTGTTGTGTTAAATTAAGAATTTCCTTTCACTTGTTCCATTCTTGGAATACCATAAATATCCTAGTCCTGTTCTATCCATCTTGATCCCTAAGCAATAAAAAACAGCTTAGTTAGACATTCCTAACCTTATCCAAATATTTTCTTAACAGACTCTCCCACTTTAACACTTACTGTTTACAATGAGTGCTATAACTCTTTCCTCACATGATTTAGGCCACATTTTTCAAGACTATGAGTCTTACATTAGGCATATTGGTCTATGTGCCCAAGAGCAGTCGTTTAAATATTGAGTCTCAGACCCAATATCTAAACATAGGCAGCTGCATTTTAATGTTAAATTCAGAAATTACACTACTGGGGGCTTGTCCTTGTGGGTCATTCAGAAGTCAGTAGCAATTAAGTGGGCTGTGCTAGCATTATGTATGCACCATGTCTGTCTTAGCAGTGCAGGTGGATTGGAGTTTCAAAATTTCATTTGCAAATTTGTTTTTGTGTAGTTTAATCTGTGTTTAATTAATCTAATAGACTGTATAATGATAGGAAAATGTCTGCATGTCTGGAAAGTAGTCTTTGGTTTTCCAAATTGTCCTACAGTGGAGTTTTTAATATTTGAATGATTTATGATTGTTTATGCACTGATTTTGAAATGCAAGCCACCAAGAAAGGAATGAGAGAATTAAAGAGACAAAATGTGTTACTTATGAAGAATAGTAAAGTTTATCACAAGTGTATTCATGTAAGCAACTTTTAAGAGAGATCTTAATTATGTGTGTCTGCCACCTCTCACTATTTTATTCAATGCAGAATTTCCTTTTTTTTTTAATCCTCAAGAGAATTAACATCTTCATTTTCCCAGTGATAGAAACAACAACATTATTTGTACATTTTATGACACTGCAGCCTTTCCATCTGTCCTGAGTGTCACTGTCTGTATTCCTGCACCATCACATAATGAGGCATGTTTTAGGAGGTAAAATCCCTCTTTTCCCTTTATTATGCATGTGGCATGCAATGCAATTTACTACATAACAGATGTC
This sequence comes from Lepidothrix coronata, assembly GCF_001604755.1. NCBI lineage: Eukaryota > Metazoa > Chordata > Aves > Passeriformes > Pipridae > Lepidothrix > Lepidothrix coronata. The sequence continues at coordinate 3,379,508 of NW_016690217.1, forward strand.
ATAGCTAAGTACCCAGGCTCATGTCATGATTCATTCATTTGAAGACAATCTGTTGTGCAAAGCAGAGCTTTTCAAAATCTAGGCAAAATTTTGTGTTTGCCTGAGCACTCCAGATTTTATGCTATACTCTACTAAGTTGGATAGGCTAAAACATCAGGTATAGATAGACTTGTGCTGGGCCTAGAATCCAGATTGGAAATTGGACATTTGAGTATTCACGTACTTTGGCTTTTTAACTTCCTCTCCTAAAAAGAATAATCCTATTTCTAAGTATTGGTGCTTTTCTTTAAAATTTTATTCTTGATTCAACAGTTACTTCTACAGACTCTTACAAAAAATATAGGACACAGTTCAAAATTCATCAGTGCAGTTATTGGAAGAATTTTGTGAATCTTAAAATTTGAGTCTGGTGTCTAGACAAATTTGGTGGAACATTATCATACTGCCTTTCTAAAGTTAGAAAAATTCAAATCAGGCAGCATTTTACAGAAGATTGCCACTAAATGTGGTCTATCTGTAGGGGAAAAGGCAGACAGCAATAAGTTAGATATCAATGATGATTTATCTGAATGTGAAGAGATAAATTACAAATGAGGTAAATTCATTATTAGGGTTAGAAATATGAGTCATATGTCTATAGCAAAATTTTAAGGGTTTCTCTGAGCATTGCATATTTATACAGTAAGCATCCAGCACCTCTGATGAATGCTTAGAATCCATGACTTCAAATGTATGAAAAAAACCCCCCAATTTATCTCACGTTTGTTAGGTTTTTTTTGTTTGTGTAGATTAGTAAGACCAAAATTATTTCTATGCAGAGGCTTAATAGAAAGATATGTCTCATATAGGCATCTCTAAATTGGATTAATCATCAGACTCCAATATCTTTGCTGAGTGTCTGAAAACTGCAGTTGTTTTGCTCAAGTGGATGACAAAGCCTTGGCAAAAGTGAAAATCTAAGTCAACTTTTTTTTTTTCTCTAATTACTTTTATTCTGATTTTTAAGACTCTCCATCCGGTAGCTGAAATGAATTTGAGTCTGTAGTGAGTTTGCCCATTCAATATTCCCCTGGTACTTGTGAGGAACAATAGAAAAACCCCAGCAGGAGAGTTTCTCACTAGGAACTGTCTGAAATCCTCTCCTGACAATGTAGAAATTGATTTCCCGCCTGCATTTGGGAAGCCCAATGGGAGATATTTTGCTTATGATTGTGCTGTCAACTGTCTTCTGCAGGCATCTCTAACGATATGTTGTAGTGCCCACCAATACACAGTTTGAGGGAGAATGCTTCCAAATTCTTAAAGAGTCTTGAGTATCAGATGTGGCTCTGGTTATGTAGACTTTATTAATACAAATAAAGATTTTCAGTAATCTTCTCCAGAAAACAGCTGGAATGATGTTGTGTAGAATTTTCACACTGTGTATATAGCATTATCTAGAAAGACCTTTTATATCAGTATTACTGATCTACTGAACCTCTAAATTCCTTTGTGAAAAATTACTATCCTGTTTCATTACAATAGCTTTGATTCTGTGTACAAGACAGATTAGGAGGGCCTGTTTTTTTCAGTGTTTGTATTATGTTTCCAAATAGATTCCTGACGTGCTCACTCCATGATTTTCTACTTTGCTTTATCTGTGCTTAAGGTAAAAGATGTCCAGGGAATGTGACAATAATGAAAGTCTGCTGATAACAGAGGAGGCAATAAAATTATCTTTTCTCGCCTTTCCCATTAAAGCTGTAGTGGAAATTTTAAGCATAGCAGATAAAGAAGCAAATTTCAGCTTTGTGGGAAGCTCTGGCTTGCTGGTGTTGCACTTCACTGCATCAGAAGGTAACATGAAGATGGAGAACTTCCCAGTGGTTTTTTTTCTTTTTTTGGAGGAGGACTTAAGCAGAGCTTACTGCTCAAAGCATTAGTTTCCTACACACCTTAAAATTCCATCTAGAACAACTCTTGAAACAGATTAATATCCTTAGTGCTAGGGTATCTTAAAAGGGATTTCTTTACTAGTTGACTTCTTCTGTTCAAGACCTCTTTTAGTGCAAAGGTAATGTATAAACTACAGTTCCCTAAGCTTCATTAGTATCTGCAGCCCTGATTTCAGCAACTGTTACTAATCATAGAGGCAGTCCTTTTAAGTGGTGTGCAAAACTAGTGCAGAAAGAATACTTCATTCTTTAGTAATTGTATAGGGATGTGTTAAATGAAGTGATAGACATCACTTTTTTTGTTTTGTTATTTTGTTTTTTAAGATACATAAATTTATCGCCCTTCAGGCTGTACTCCAATTTATTCTGTGTGTCAGGCAAGGAATATTACTCCAGATGGAGTCATACGTCCACATATGTCCATTTGCAACATTCTCAAGAGAAGCTAAACAGCCAAAATATGTTTAGGATTTAATTTAGTTCAGCAAAAAGCATGAACAAAATTTGGAATATTTTTGTACCTGGGATTCAGCTGTACATTCTTATGAATTAACCTTTATTATAATTTAAATAGAATAGTTTCAAAAACTGGTTCATAGCTTGGAGTTAGTTTCTTCATAAAGATGACTTTCACCTTTTTGGGAAAAGAGAACACGCTTCTTTTGTTTGAAAAGAAATGTGAACAAGAAGATAATCTAGCTCTGAAACAAAACAAAACAAAATTATCAGAATTATTTAAAAGGGATCTATTGTTGCTTTATTTTAGGCTTAATTTCTTTTCTTAATGGAAAATTACTTATTTTGATATAAAATCTTGGTGGCATATGCAGACCTTTGTCTTTATCTTTGAGGTTTTGAGAAGGAGGCATCACAGTTTTGGGTGAGAAAAACACTGAAGAATATTATACCAAGATTATTATTTTTTTAATCTATTTAAAAGCAGTACAGTAAAGCTACTCTTAACATTTTTGTTACCAGAAAATGGAACATAGGTAGAAAGCAATTTCCCACTTCAGACACCCACTATGTGCCTTTGGCAGTACAAATTAAATATCAGAATCTCAGTACTAGAATATTTAAAGAGTATTTTGTTGGCTATCAAGTGTTACTTGCTACTCTCTGCTACCCATTGCTTCAGGCTATCTGTCACAGTGTTGGTGTATCTTCTTCTTTTAAACCAGGGAAATCACAAATGCAGCATATGAGTATACACTCATCTGTATGACAAAGCACAGTTGTGATTTTTGATGGAACATCATTTGACTGCACATGCAGTGTTGCTATGTTAAAAGGAGGACGTATAAAGAGATAATTGATTCTTATTTATACATACAGATTATTTTTTTCTTCCCGCATTTTATTTTTTCAGCATATAGGCAGCACTCTGGTTTTGTAGCCTCTGTTACCTTTCATTTTTTCTGGCAGTCAATGCCATTTCATTAACTCCGGAACAGTTTCTTAATTTGGTACTCTACTCATGTGCATGGGCTCTGCAGCATCATGACTTGCAAACTCAGGGGTGAGGAGATGTACAGCAGCACTGACCTACCTTCTGCAGAAAATTTGACATTGTGGAAAAAGGTCTTTGAAGACGTGATGACTACAGTTGTCTGACATCCTCCTTGAAGTTGTACTAAACACCTCCAAGAAGGCCACATGCCTGTCCACCTAGCAAAGGCAGCTTGAAAAGGGAATTGTCACCATTATTCTGTGAAAACCATGAGGCTGTGGCATAGCAGGGGTGTGAGTGCATGAAGGTGAGGAGGGTGCAGAAGCATGGGCGCATGAGGGAATTGCGGACTCATGAATTTTATGGCTAGACAATCCTTGCTCTGTGAGGATTTATTAGCCTCACCAGAGAGTGCCTACCTATAAACCCTGTTTTTTATTTCCCCTCCCCTTCCTGTTTCTACAGGAGCCAAAGAACTATAGTCTGTGCAAGACAGAGAAATGTGGGAATTTTCTGACCATTTTCTGAGGGCAGGCAGCAGCATGTTGTAAATACAGCCTTACATGTTTGTGAAATAAAAGCTCACAGTTCTTTTTTGTATGATAGATGAGTAAGTTAAAACTAAAAAAGTGGAAGAATTCCTGATCAAGGAGTTTTCATTTCTCCATATTAGGTGCAGTTACACATCTTAAAATTTATAATTTATCAATATGAAATTTGCCAGCAAAAATGGATGTATTTTTAAATTGATATTTTTTACAAGCTTATTGCAATTTAGCTCATTTTTTTTCCCAATTGGATACCTCAGAAAATCCTATTTTTCTTAGAAAATTAATATGTAATAGGTAAGCCTGCTAATGTACTTCCTTTGTAAGTTTACACTGTGACTGAACGCAAAACTGCATGGTCATTCTACTTACCATGCTAAGTTCCTGCTGTTTTTAGATGGTCCTTTTTATGTTAGTGGAGAGTACAAGACGCTGTATGCCAGGGAGCTATTTACACTACAGGGTGAAAAACTACAAATATATTTATTTACAAAGGAAACTTCGCTTCTAAAAAAATAAGAAATTAGTAAGTTACCAACAGCCTGGAATATAGGAGAATTATGACATCTCAATGTGTGAGGCTTTTTTTTGTTTTGTTTTTGCTTTTGTTTTCTTTTTCTAATGGGAACTTATATCACGCCTTGTACCACACATTTTCAGTACAGTGCAAAGAAAATTATTCTGTAGGGTCTGCATCAAATAAATGCATTCAGAGTGTATTTTTCAGTGAAAAAATAGAGATGTTCCTCTGTAAAACTCACAACTTTATGTCTGTGAGGAAAGAAAAGAAAAATGTTTCTGAAAGGTCCTCCTGGGTCCCTGAAGAGCCAGCTTATTTGGAAATACATAAATCAGAGAAATACCGTATAGTTGCAGCTATAGTATGGTGTTTTTGAAATTAACAAGGGGTTTCTACTACCTTTATTAATAACAACACATTGGTTTTCAACTCAGATATGTTTTTGTGTGTAGGTGTATGCACATTTATATAAAAATAAAGAAACATATAGAAAACACACGCGTGTATATATATGTATATATATACCTCATGCACATATGTATACGTGTATATATATACATTAAAAATATTTCACATCTAAGTATAATAAACAGTAAATTACTATGTGGCATGTAATACAATAATGTGCAGTTCATGAAGTCATAAATTACTATCCCATTGCTTCTATACCATCAAAGAAAATGATGTGAAAATATTAGACAAAACTCTATATCTATATTCCATTTGTTCCTTGTGAATAAAAAAAACCAAAAACCAAACACCACCAAACTCAAAGAAAACCCACATCAAAACCCTAACAAATAAAAACTCCACACAGCAAACAAACAAACCCTAGAACAGAGTGAATTTCTTTTCCTTAAGTTTGCAAATGTCTAGCTGATGCAAACATCATGCTTCCCATGCTGTCCCTATTGGGTAGATATGAATCTTTTCTCTCTGTATCACAAGTTCCATAAACTTTAGTTTGGCTGTAGACTGGAGGTTACATCAGGGACATTTTCATTTGTTCAACTCCAGTGTAATTGAGTATTATCTAATAAGAATCAAGATGACAATGTACTTTGTGTCCACGTGTTTGGATCTCAGTATTGATACCTCTGTATACTCCTGTGATTTTTTGTGTGTCTGTATGTGTGTCTACACACACATATAAATAGTAGCCTCCATACATTACACATTTATATAAATACAGACTAATCTCTATATCAGGGAAATTTGTAAGTTTTAGTAGTATAAAGGACATCTGTTTACATGGAAATTAAAACAGGGAAGCTATTAAAATGTCTGGAACACATGTATGAGGAAAGCTCTGTGAAACAACAAATGAGAAAACTTCGTTTTGCAAAGTGACGAGGATATTTAGTTCCTTAAAAAAAAGCCTGAAGAAGGTGAAATGTGTATGTTTTGCTTTAAACCATTCTGTTTAATCTGTTGTTGAGTTGCTCCCAGACAACAAATTTGATAGAATGAGTACATCAAACACTTAAACCTGTCTAACTCAGTTACTTGTCATAAACACTTCATAAAAGGGCAGCGCTTTCTTAGTCTTGTACTAACAGGGAAAGGCATCTCTCACTCACATTCTTCCTCCTCTTTTTCTTTCTGTTTTTCTTTCTCTGTCTTGCGAATCCGCTCTCCTGCACAGCTGCTGACAATGTCTCTTTAGGTGCTTTTGAGCATCACTGTGTTGTTTGCTGATGATTTTATTACTCAAAGGGATAAAGGGAGAAACTTATAGTATGAATAAATCTCCTCCAAACCTGGGTCCCTCAAATATTTTTCTTTTCTTTACTTCCACTATGTTTTCAGCTGAAAACAACCACACCCAAAGTAAGCAAACAAACAAATGAAATAACTCTCTTCAAGCCCCCAAAACTTAAGTGTAGTTTCAAACTACATATTCAGTTTAGAAAACATTGAACTCAGCTCTAATCATTTTCTGATTTATTTCTATAGTTGTCTGACTGACAATATCTGCTTGATCCAACACATATTTAGTAATAGTCACATTCAATTCATTGAATACACATCAAATAGAGAATCATATTGACCAATGATTTGGTAAACCAAGAAATGGTTTGAATGCAGTATGTTGAAAAAAGGAGGGGAAACACTCATGAAGAACAGAAATAACTAATTTCTGCTGTTCAGATAGAGAAAGGAAACATTGGTTATCGTTGCCTTTTTCGCTGTTTTTTCCCGCTTTATTCTGAAATTACTTCCACTCACTTATTTTTCTCTGGTTAAAAAGCAGGCAGGATAAATGGTAACTAAAAGTATGAAGAAAAGAGGCAGGAAAAGGGCAATTGATTAAAAATATGGGGAGAAATGAAGCCAGATTCTGTTATATATTTTAACATTTGATAGAAAATCAGCTAGGAAAGCTTTAGAAATAACTTTGCTGAAAAGAGAGTTTCATTCAGAATCCTGCAGCTACCAATCCATTGGTAGAATGCAACAGATACATCTGTGAGGCTGTAATTTGATAAGGCAATCTTAACTGACTACCATCTGTCTTCCTTGTGAACTTTTTTGAACTACTAATTCCTTTGATGAAATATCAGAGTGCTCCGTGTAGAGCAGGGTTTGTTAATATGGGCTCCCCTCTGTTGCACAGTTAGGAAGATATTTATTATTGTTAAATCTCACATAAGCAATTGGCTGCTAGTTGCTAACAAAATCTTGTTTGCAAAATGATGGATTGGGAAAACGTGTCTGAAATTTAAGGATGTGACAAGCACTGAACTGGAATACATTCAGTACATTCAGGTAGCATTGTTCATTAATGTTTTCTGGTCTATGAAATTTGTGTGATCCAACATGAAAATATGCTGTTGTTGTCAGTATGATTTCTAGAGGTATATCTATTTTCAAGTGTGTCCAAGCACTTTTTAGTCATAAAAATAGGTGGTATTCTACCTATTTACAGGTAGAATAGAAGGAATTCTACCTGAAAGTCAGTGTGGTTTCAGAGCCAACAGGAGTACCACAGACATGGTGTTTGTTCTCAGACAACTGCAAGAGAAGTGTAGGGAACAGAACAAAGGTCTCTATGTAACCTTTGTCGACCTCACCAAGGCTTTCGATACTGTGAGCAGAAAAGGTCTATGGCAGATTCTGGATCGTTTAGGTTGTCCCCCCAAGTTCCTTAAAATGATCATTTCACTCCATGAGGATCAGCACGGCCAAGTCAGATATGGCAATGCACTTTCTGAGCCCTTTCTAGTAACTAACGGGGTGAAACAAGGCTGCGTTCTCGCTCCAACCCTATTCACAGTCTTTTTCAGCATGATACTCCAAAGGGCCACAGCAGACCTCGATGATCAGGACAGTATCTACATTTGATATTGTAGTGATGAAAACCTATTCAATCTAAGGCGACTGAAGGCCCACACTAAGACCTTAAACCATCTTGTCCAGGAGCTGCTTTATGCTGATGATGCCGCCCTTGTCGCCCACACAGAAGCAGCTCTGCAGCGTTTAACATCCTGCTTTGCAGATGCTGCTGAGCTCTTTGGGCTGGAAGTCAACTTGAAGAAGACAGAAGTTCTCTATCAACCTGCACCTCAGGAAGTCTTCCATTATCCCCATATCACCATTGGTGAATCAGAGCTCAAATCAGTCCAGCAGTTTAATTACGTAGGTAGCCTCATCTCCTTGGATGGTAAGATTGACGGAGAGATAGACAACAGGTTAGCAAAGGCATATAGTGCTTTTGGGAAAGTCCATAAAATGGCATAATAAACACTTGAAGAAAAGTACAAAGATCAGTGTTTACAGAACCATAGTGCTGTCTACTCTCTTATATGGTTCTGAATCATGGGTCATCTACCGCCACCACCTGCGTCTCCTAGAACACTTCCATCAACGCTGCCTCCGTACAATCCTAAACATCCACTGGTCAATGTGACCAATACATCTGTTCTAGAACAAGTGAATCCAAAAAAATCCATCCGAGAAAGTGCTCAGAGACTTTTTATCTTTAAGCAGCAAGGTATTTGTTTATTCAACGTTGGGAGCAAGCCACCTTGCGCTGGACAAACTTGCTCACCGGCTCCTCAGAAAATCAATATTTTTATACAATTTTCAGATGTGATTAAATGCCTATTCAAGTGATTACAACATCTATCAATGCATATTAATAATAGGCGGAGTATAGGTGGAGCTCAGGCGGGACTTGGGGCGGTGCTTCTCTTGGCTCCCCATTTCGGAGGGTAGTTCCCATCTTCCTCCATGGGGCAGGGGGCTTCAACTCATCTTCCTCAGCTTGACCCTTCTTCTCTTCCATTGTTCTTGACCTGCTCACTGAAGCCTGGAAAAAGCCCTGGCTCCAGGCCTATTTCTCCTATTCAAATGTCTACCTGATCCTGTTATATTTCTAATTTATTGCTTCTAGGCCTATTACATGTTCTTGTACTATTCTCTGAAGCTTTGGTCCAGTAAGTAGAATAGAACGAGCACAGATCTTTTTGGATGTTGATAGCTTGTTAGCAGGCCCAAATTTCTTAGTTAACTCTTTTGGGCCTAGCCTCCTGTTTCACAAGCAGCAGTCACAAGTATTGAGGCCATGTTGCTGAGAACACAGCTGTGGTGGTCAGGGCACGTCTCAAGGATGAAGGACCACCGCCTCCCTAAGATCTTGCTTTATGGTGAACTTGCCACTGGCTGCCGCATGAGAGGAGCCCTGAAGAAAAGATACAAGGACTCCCTGAAACAACATCTCAGCCTTGGCCATATTGATCACCATAACTGGTCTACTCTGGCCTCCAATCGGGACATCTGGAGACACACCATCTATAACACAGCTGTTTCCTTTGAGAACACACGCAGGATCACTCTTGAGGAGAAAAGGCAACGCAGAAAGAATCGTGTCTTGCACAATTTACCACCTAAGGAGTCTTTCTGCTGTGCCTTTTGAAATTGGATATGTCTATCTCGTATCGGCCTCATTAGCCACAAACGTGCTTGCAACAGATGTGGATAGAGCCTTCCTAAATCTTCGTTCGCGAAGCCTAGCCGTGGTAGGTGGTAAGTATAGTTCAGCAATGCTTTCAAATGCAATGAGGTCCAACTTAATTGCCTTGTAGCCAAAAGTCTAAACATAGTCTTCCACGGCGAGCTGATATTAGCTCATCTCAGAAAAATGAAGTAGTTGCTAGATTCTCTCAGCCCTTCATGACCTGCACCTTTAATTGATTTGGGAAATGAAAGGTGGTTGCACCCCCACTTAAAGAGGAAATCCACAGAGGTTGAAAAAATGCCTGTGCTTTGGGGCCTTCACTGCTAGCAGGTGGCTGGGAGGTCCTGGGTGTAAATTGCCTTTCTTGATACATTTGCCACAAACAGAGAGAGCAATGCTGAATCACCACTAGTGTAACTAAGAAGGGGTAGTAGACAGAACTCTGTAAGCGCCCCAGGACTTCCTGATGCCCTGCATCCCTGCTCTGAAACAGTTTTGGTTTAATATCAGGGCATGCAAATGGATAGGTGTTTTCACATAACTTTGGAAAAGAGGAAAGTAAGATGAAAAACTGACAATCACCTAATTTTTGCTTTTATGAATGTTTCTTGGAGGAAAAAAATGAAGATGAGGTGAGATTTCCATTATACTTTGTAATTCTGGTTAGGTGGCAGATATTGAGAGACAATTCATTTTCTTTTTCTGAACTCAGACAAATTTAACAAAGACATTAAAATCAAGCTGAAGATCAGATTGGATCAGTTTGTGTCTCATCTAGTTTTATTGATATGTACTGGTGGTGAGTCAACCTTGGCTGACTATCAGATGCCCCCATCCAGCTGGTCTCTGCCTCCCCCTCCTCAATAGGACAGGGGAGAGGCAGTAAGATGAAAAAGCTTCTTTGTAGAGTTAAAGGAAGATCATTCACCAATTGCTGTCATGGGCAAACCAAGCAACACTTGGACAAAATGAATTTTATTTATTACTGATTAAAAGAAATTTAGATGGTGAAAAACAAAGGGGAATGGGGAATGCATGCTGGGGTCAGCTCCTCAGTGGTCCTTCTTCCCCCTCGCATTGTTTCTCTGCTTCAGCATGAGTCCTCTCCACGGACTGCAGGAGACTCTCTACCCAGAGCACCTCATCTCCTCCTTCTTGCCTGACCTTAGTGTTTGCAGGGCTGTTTCTCACACTTGTTTTCTGTCACCCCTCTCGTATGCTGACAGTCAGCACTTTTTGCTGTTTCCTAAATGTGCTTTCCCAGAGGCAGCATCATCTTGGCTGCTCAGCCGTGCCCTGCAGTGGGTCACTTGGAGCTGGCTGGAATTAGCTGGGTTCAGGACAGGGCAGCCTGGCCTCTCCTCACAAAGATGCCTCTGCAATCAATCCTACCAGAACCTGGGCACCTGCATCCAGTACAGTAATACTGTAATGATGTATATCAGGTTTGCATTGAAATGTGCTGGCCCTGGAATATAAATATCGTTGCTTGAATTAGTGGCAATGATCAAAACACCCAAATTTAAAAAATACATTTAGTCATCGACAAAATTGCTTTCTGAGGGGTGAACAGATGAGCTTTTTTCAAGAGGAACATAGACAACTCTGTGTAAGTTGAAATGTTCTTTCGCACAGCAGAGAGACAGATTGCGCTGAGATACTGGGGGGCATGAAGTAACTCAAAGAAAAAACTCAGCTGCAAAGGATGATGCACTTTACAGCTTTTGCAGAGTAAGGACAAAGGGTTGGAGTTCTGTCCTAATCTGGGAAAATAAAACAAATTTTTTGAAAAATGCTGTTTTCAGTGAAGAGTGATTGAAAAATTGGAATTGTGTGACTACTTGGAATGCTAATGTACCACTAGAGCTATGGTTAAAAAAAAGAAAGTAGGACTCTCAGCATATTTAGCAGTGAATCAAGAAGAAATTAATGTTGCATTTTGCTGCTTGCTAGCAAATCAGACATTTTCTTTCTAATTAGAAACCTATGACTAAATTTTGTTAGTGACAAAACTGAGAAATTTACAAACAAAATCAGCATTTTGGTTTATATTCTAGGTTTTATCTTGTTCTTCTGCATATGTAAGAAGGGAAGTAGTTGCACTGTTTCCAATGACATACACAAATGAGTATCGTTTGCAAACTGAGTTGATGGTCATATGTTCTTTGTATTCCTTCCAGCCATAGTTTTATCCCCTTTGGAGACAGTAGTTTTTTATAAGAAGATGGAGTAGA
>NW_016690217.1:3391438-3411022 GCF_001604755.1 Lepidothrix coronata
GTAGGCCAGCTTCCAGCGCCACAGAGTACACAGGTAAACTAAAGCATTCATATATTGTGGTTTGTGTTTTCATCAGCTCACTGTTCCTTGTCAGTTCATGTATTTTGATGGCAGAGTTTACATCAAAAGCATTCCAGTGCAGTTGAGCCTTTGGACTGCTTCCCTGCTGCCATGTGAGAGATAACACAGCTTAAAAATGGAGCCAGAGAAAACAAAAGTATGGGAGGGTTTAGATTTTATAAAGATCTCTAAAAAAGAGATATACTTATAATTTCAGTAATCCTTTATTTGGAGCAGCAAATGCTTCATTCTCTGTCAGATACATCATCTATCACCATTTAAAAAAAAAATCCCCAGTGTAATGAACTGGTAATATATTTCTAAAAAAAAGAATCATTCATTAATAGAAATGTATGGCTCGTATAATTTAGAACGCACTTTTTCATATTATACTTTGTGCATGATTTGTAGGAGCTGTCATACATCAGATATTGGTCAAATGATATGCAAATATGAAAGTATGAAAACAGATCTTGGCTTCACTTGTAGTTTGTGCCAGTACTTTTTCCTTTCTTTCTTTGGAAAGAAATTATCCTGTTGGTCCTTCTGGGAATTATAATATACTGATGCAGCAGAACTGGAAGAATTACTGCCGTAGTCTATATTGTGTTTGCTAGTATTGCTCATGATGTGTCAGGTACTGTACAACATAAAGGTACTTTTTTCACCCACCACAAAAGAAATATGAACACTGGGGGAACACATAACTAAAAACACATTAATGACACAACCAGTTATGTCTTGTCAGATTGTGTATATATTTTCATTTAGCTACAAGATTTAGGTAGAAGGACAGGTAGGCAGACCAAGACATAGAACAAAAATATTGTTCTTAGGTAGCTCTTTAGAACTTTGAGATATGAATGTCTTAGAGAGGTCACTCTGCAAAAGTTCAACACAAAAGTTGTTCACTTATTGAACTAGAAATTTCGTATACCAGCCCTGAAAGATGGAAAGAAGGGGGAGTGGATTTTCAGACTTCCCCTTTAACTTTTCAGCAGAACTACTTTCCATAAACTCACAGATGGTACAAAAAATGATTCGTCATTGTTACTGATAGGCATTAATTGTTTGGAAATAAGTATTTAAATAGCTCATATTTTAGAACAATTGAGAGATCAGAGGACTTTAAACAGCTTCCACTTCAGATTAAGATGTCAGCAGTAGCAAAGCTAGCAAAGTGTGATGTGAAATATTCCATATGTTAGACTGAAATAATCACAATTGAAAGCCATTACATAATCAGAGCTGCTTTGGCTGAGGTTGACTGACAGTGCTTACTATTCAATTAAGAAACATGTTATTGGGCTCAGATGCTGATGCAAATCTAAAAGAAAGCTTAATTTGTTTGACCTTTGTAACCCACCAGCTTTGATTTTATTTGAGACTGTGCCTAATGCATTTTATGTATCAAGGAACATATTATTTCATCATGAGAAGGAGATTTCCAGTTGGTACTCTAAAATCCTACTTAAGTTTTGTTAACATAATGATTTATTAATAATAATAATAATAAAAGGAAACAAGCTTAGAGAACCTTTAGTCTTCATTTAATCTTTTTTTATTTGCTAACCTAAACAGGAACTAATCATTGGTGCAAAGGATTAACAGACACAGGAGACCAGATTATACATTTTTAAATTTTGCTTTTGATTCTTGAGGGAATTCTATAGTGTGGAATTGGATTAACCTTTCTGACACTTTTTATAATAACCCAAAAGCTACAGTATGAGGCTTATTCTCCTGACAATCAGCATGGTTGCTTTGCTTACTGTGTAGAGTCTATATTCATGTGTGTGAAGATGTGTGCCATGAAACATAATGTGAAAAATGAGGAATATTCAGAGTTTACAGTGAATATTCATCCTCTCTCTATAAATTAGTCTCAGTATTTGTAATTGATGTTCAGGTACCAAAAGATGTTAATAGTAGCAATATTGATAGGATTTGAATGATCTCTCATGCTTTGACAATGACCTTTGTTTTATCAGCTTTGTGACTGACCTGTCTGAGTGGATATGATTGCTTATAAATTTCATTCTTTCTCTTGGGGGTCCAGTATCTTCAGTTTCTCTCAAAGCAAATGACACTTATTTATCCTGAACTCACCTTTAAATATATTCTTGTTCAATTTTAAAAGTTCAAGATACATCAGAGCAGTCACACTTATGATGAATCTGAAGTCTGAGACATGAGTTTACATAGGCTTTGTGAAAAGTTACACTCTTGTTATGATACCTTCATTGGTTAAACTAGTAGAAGAGTAAGAGTTAAAGATTGTATTGCCCAGTGCAAACAAATTTTGCTACTGTAATTAAAACTGCTGTATATCACATTTACCCTAGGTATGCCTCCTCCTTTTTCTTCTGGAAATCATATTTAGGTAAAAAAAGACCCTGCAACAAAGGAGTAGAATTATGTTGTTCTTGAGATCTGGACAAATCTGGCAGTCTGTAGCTTTCATGGCTGTCACTATCAGGCTTTGGGCATAATCTATCTTGTTCTGAGTGGGAGATATCAAAGAGGCTTGCAAGTAAGCTGCTTATGCTCCGATAGGCTGAGACCATAATTTTCCAGCCCTCACTGTAATAGAGTGCTGTGAAGAGTTTAAAATACAGCCCTATTCTCCTTGAGTATTCACCTTCAGTTTAAATCAATATAAGGAGCTCCTATCTACAAGATCCTCTTTAAAACAGCAACAATCTTGTATGAAAAGAAAAAAAAGTTTTGTACGTATAATTGTAGTATATTTATATATTTGCACAGTTCAAAAAATCTGATGGGAATTCTTTTGCACAGAGCAGTACTGTAAATTTGCAGGATGACTTTTTATATTTAGAGTGGTTTTTTTGCTTATGCATGACCAGTCTAGAAAAGTTAGACTTTACTCTCCCATCTTAGGTATTAATGCATTTGAAATGCCAAAATATAAATATTTGCTCCAGGAATGGAAAGAGGTCCATATACTGTTTCTCACTTGTTTTCCCTTGTCATTCATTTGCCATTTGTTTTTCATGTTTTCTCTTGCTCTGTTGCTCTTCTCTTTGTCTCAGACACAGTAAAGTTTTGTAGGGTGTTTTGGCAAAAAAATACTACCTATAAGTGACTCTTACACAATCTTTAATCTGATTTTTGGGAATAGTCAGTAGTTTTGGTTGAAATAGTTACAGCATCACATATTAAAGATTTTCCCCTTCCACTTCATCCTGCCCACAAGAAGTCATCAGTGCCAGGACTTGCAGACTTGGGAGGTGGGAGAAGACCTACTAAAGGTCTGGATATTACACTTTTATCTTTCCTTTTCACTGTGCAGCTTTCTGTTGCATTTTTTGTTACTGCTCAATTAACATACTTTCTAGCTTTTTCACATGATTTCTTAATTTTTTCAACTTTTGGGTGTGTGACATTATTTCTCAAGTTTGGTAAGGACCATATATCCTAGAGATAGACGAAAAATGATATAAAAAGAGCAGTAGACTGTCATAATAGTGAAACTAATATTTCAAACTATTTTCAGAAATCTCCTATGGTGTAGAAAAAGGTAATGATTACAGGAGAACCAATGATAACTAGGTAATCCTTAGAATTTCTTTAATTTTCCAGATCTTTCAATATAAAGAATAACCATCCCCACATGTATGTTCTAATAAAGGCATTTGAAGGAGTTTTATGCTTCCTGGTGATATTTTATAAATCCACAATTCGTAAAGAATTGGTTGCCTGTGATGTGAAAAAATGCTTTCAAATGACAAAAGCCTGTTTATAATTTTATTTCTATGTGCCATTAATTGCACAGTGTCTCATGGAAAGCTGCAATATTAGCCCTGGAAAGCCATACAGCCACTCTCATTCTAAAGCAGACATTTCAAATGACATTTAATGGAATCTCCCAGTACACTTACTAAACTCATCTAAATAGTATGCTTAATGTATTATGATTTTATGTATGGAAACAAGGAGAAGTGTTTCATTTTAGTAAAATTTGAAAGAATGACTACTTTATTCTGTCAAAAAGAGGGTAGAAATGTATATAGGTTGACATTTCAACACACAAGTTACACTTAAATTAGCAGCTCTTTCTAGTCCACCATATCTTCCCTGTAGTGACAGTGTCAAGATAAACCACAGCATTTGCTTCCCAAAGGAGGTTCTACCTTCAGATTGCTCTTGAAGTGACACAAGAAATATGTACAAGAAAGCCCTGCAAAGACCAGCAAGATCCTAACAAAAGTGTGGCATAATGCTATATGTACAGATTCCAAGTTCAAGGAGTTTTGTTTATAAAATATTTATGAAGAAATGAAAGAAGAAAAAGCTCTGGTAGCTTCCAAGGGGAGTTTATGCAGGCAGAACTCCCACAGTTTTCAGTGGGGATTTTCCCTACTTGTGGTCTTATCTAATAGCCATTGTTATTAATGGCAGTAATTCCTTTGATTTTAATGGGTTTTGGATTATGGATTTTGGTTCTGACGGGGTCTGGGCTATATTTAGAGAAAGTCATAGGTTTTATATAGGAATAAATGCTCAGCCAAATTTGTTTACCGACTTATTTTCAAATATCAGTCTTCATAATAGCTGCCTATGTTTGAGCAAACTGTTCAGGTAAATGAAGGGACTTTTCATCTCCATCTCTTGTCAGTTCTGGGAAAATAAGGGGACAAGACACATTAGTATTTTGTAGGTATCTCTTTCTGGAAAATTTTTTTGCTAATTTTCTCTAATTCATTTGAGTTTATATAGCGCTAACTGTAACGGGGTTCAGTGGGATTTACTGTAGCTTTAATGAGTTAGAGATGGATCAAAAAGCTCCCCTGATCTGTTACATAGTCTACTGACTACTGATTTATAAAAATTTTCATTACCTTCTCAGCTAATCCACTAAGTTGACTATACATTTGAAGCAGAATCCAGGTGGATTTGTGTCCATAACCAAGCTTTCTGAACACACCAAAATATTCAAATACTGCATTAGCTGACGCCTGAAGAGAAATTAAATCTAAAGTCCTCCCAGCCCAACACCAACAATGGATTGAATTAGTAAAAATCCCACACCAATACCATGTAAAAATGAAAGCTTTCAGGGGGGTTGTTTCAGCTGGGGAGTTTAGAAAATTTAGCACTTTTCATACTAATTTGAAATATTTGGCTGCATCACCAGCTCTGCTGAGTTAGCCATGAGTAGTGTTTCATGAATACAAGAATATCTGGTACACCGAGGATTCCTGAAAAATAAAGTAATTTTAACACGTGTGAAACCCTTCTTCAGACACCACATGACTAGTCAGTATATGTTGCAAGATAATAATCAAAATGCAAGGGGTTAGCAATTCTTGTGAAAAACTGCAACACTCTTCTCCATGAGGCTCTTAGAACACTGTTAACCATCGACTAGCATTAAGATGAAATGCCAGAAGCACCTGTTGTATTATGTTGAGATGTACTTTGTGCGGAAGCAAAAATGTGAGCCAGATCCTTGGTGCAGTCTGCTTCAGAATTGAGAGCAGTTGAATGCTTGGCATATGGGCCAAGGATATCTTAACAGCATGTGTCCATAAAATTGTTCAACATTTGGTATCTGGCAATTTCATTTGCTTTGTGGTGTTCAGCCATGAATTAAAAAAAAAAAAGAAGATAATATTACTATATTATTACGATTTGGTGGCTAAGTCAGATTTCTAGTTGTTTGAAAATTATCTTCTCAAATGGAAAATAGAAGCAGTTAAGGATAATTACATTTTAAGGAGGAATCTTCTGTCAGCTTGTTATTGCTTGTGAATTTCATTATTTGCAATGTTTGCCTACTGCTCGATCATCCTTGTGCTTAGAAACAATTAATATCCTTTTTCATATACTTTTATATTTGTATCAAGATAGTAAATCATCAGCATCACAATATAACAGACATAGTAACACCAGAGAAATTTTATTCTTCTGAGATGAAGTGGGTAGGGATTAGTACACAGTAATAACACCTTTTAGAATGTGTTGTTCTTATGGCTTGTTCAAGGTTTTGCTTTCACTATGTAATCAAAGCCTGTGAGTTTGATTAGGGCTATTAACAGTTCTGGGGTACTCTTCCACCTACCATAAGGCACAGAATCATCCAGAAATGGGCTCCCACTTTCCTGTTAAAGTTGGTGCATTGACAAGTTCCTTTGCTCAGGTGCTTTCAAGATCTACAGGAGTTCCGGGTAAGTGCATTTTAAAGTTTAAATAATGAAATAAAATTGCAATGACAGAGTTTATCTCCCCCAAGATATTCTCTACAGAAGAAGGAATTCTTATGCCTCTCTAGCACATTGAAAACTGTGCCAAAAATAGATGAAGGCCTAGGCAAAATGACCATGTCAACTATTGTCCTATAAAGATCTGCTGAGACACGGGACAGAATTGAAAAAACAGGCCAACTGGGACCTTAGGGAAATACTGACACTGTGTCCCAGAATTCTCAGTTTGACTGGTGAAGTGGATAAATCAGTGAAATACATGTGCTGAGATCTTCTACTTAGTTCTCAATAAAAATTGCTATTACAGATGAAAATTCAGCTTATTTTGAGGAAAGCTAGGACTGAACTTTCTTTGTATTGGCAGAAAGAGTGTGGAGGAAAGATGATTATGTGGGTATGACTCAAGTGCAAATTTACTGTGTTTGCAATTCTCAGTGTCAAACGAGGACAGTGCTATGTGGGTTCATTCTGATCATAAAAAGAAACAATAAAATTGGTGTATCTTCCTATTCCCCTAACTTCATTGGTCTGCAAGGAAATATCCATGGGGAATCTGGGAAGAATCTCGTTTCAACCGACATTTTTTTTGCTTCTCTTGGACGGCTCAGGCTTGCACATGACACAGAAACTGATCCTTAGCCTGCTTGTATTTTAATTTCCTTATGTATAATATGCAAATAATAACTGCTTAAAAAGTTCTGAGATGAGAGAGACTGTATAAAGGAAAATACAGGAAAAATATGCTGATGTTGTTAATTGAAAAGAAACTTGTGTAAAGAAGTAGGGAACTTGATTTTCCTTGTAAAAAAATGGATTGAGTATATATTAGCAGAAATCAAAAGAATCTGGGAGTTTTCTTTCATCATTCAGACCTTGCTGGTTACCATCTCCTGTTCATAGCTGTGCTAAAAGCCTGTTCAACAGCTACAGTGATGGAGTAAATTCACTTTTGCAGCTGAAAACCTCTTTTGAATTTGTGAATCTGACTTTTTTCTCTCCCCGAAAATTGTTGAAGTGAAGGAAAGAAATTGATGCTCATTGTGAATCTTGCCCAGTATCTTCTCAGTCTCCTTGATGAATCCCATTATCTGGAAAGCAACCTTTACAGTTCATATCTCTTTCATGGCTAATGTAGTTATTCTCCATTCTGTTATAATGAAAGTATTACACGGATAACTATCGAGTGTTATCTTCCAGAAGACAACTAATTTGGGAAAAAAATTAAGTACTTTAACATGAAACCCGATGTGGTGGTTTGGACCTTGGTTTTTCCCCCAGAGGCTGAAAAGTGGTAGACCCCAAGGAGTGGAAACCCCTGGAAGTTTTGGAGTTTTGCCCAATGGGCGCTCCTGCAAAAATGTAAACATATCACAAGCACCGGAAGAGATGAGTTGTAGTTTTGGTTGTTGGTTGGAGAGGTGGCCATGTTGTAGAGCCACGAGGAAGGGGCTCGGAGCCCCTCGGGGCCTCCGGGGCCCCCCCAGCCCCAGTTGGGGCCTACAGAGACTTGGAACAGTGCTGGACTGGACTAAGTGTCTGTAATTATGCCGGGAGATGTTTTCTCCATGGGCGCAGAGCAGCAGCCGGCACTGACCAGAGAAACAGTGGCACAGAGCCAGGACAGATAAGACCTGAACCAGAGAAGCAACAGAGACATGCAGCATCGCAGAAAGGACTCCTGGAAAGGGAGAGAGAGAGAGAGAGCCAGCAGCAGAGCTACAGAGTCTTGGGGTAAGACTGAACCAGACCCCCCCCCAAAACTCCTTCAAGACCTCCGAGAAAGGAGGAATAGATGGACTCCTATTTGAGAGGAGCCTTGGAGTACAGCAGCACCGGAGAGAGAGGAGTTAAGAAGCTCAAAGATGTCCCGGAGCTGGACCGGGACGGCCAGATGGAATGCAGACGGGGTGACCTTGGCTCCCCCCTCGCACTGCTGCCACGGTGGCAGCCTGAGAACAGGGCACAGAGGCCCTGCAGGAGCTTGAGTCTCCTGGAGATACCAGACCGTCACAAAGACCCCCTGTGTCTCGTGATATGACCGTGGTGAAACGACCTTGTCTGGGGTTACAAAGCCCACGGAAGACCCCTTTGCCTGCTTCAAGGGGGCCAAGGGAGCTTGGATACCTCCCTCGTGAGTGCTGGCAGAAAGCCAGCCACAGCTGCTGCATGCATGAGAAGAAGAAACCTGCTGCCTTGGAAGATACTCCTGCTGTTCAGAGACTGGAAGGGATCTGTCCTTCTTTCCCTCCTGGACTTCTATTTGGAGGGGAGAAGAGATCTGATCATTGTAAATAGATATGTCATGGTAGAGATATTGTGATCGTGTGTATAATGTGATATGGTATTTATTTGTACAGTCATTGTAATATATTCCCTTTCCCCCATTCTGAGTCTGGCTTGTTTTGTCTGGAAAAACCCATCTCACATTGGATTGGGATGTGGGAGGGGGCTTAGACTAGGAGATTGGATTTTGAAGCTATCTCAAACCATGACACCCGATTTCTTTTTTTTTTTAACCTTGTAGATACTTGAGAGTTAGCAAGCAGTAAGTTCACAGACATGGTAAATACACTGAACAACCTACTTACCATAACAGGTATTTTCCATTTCATAATTTATAGAAAGCTGAATCAATTCCTGTTCCTCAATTAGAGTACTTAGATGAATAGTTTGTGCTGCTGTCTGAAGACAGACCTATTTGATTTTTTGAAGTACATAACTGTGGGTTATATCCGTATACACATTTTCCTCAGCTGTATGCGCCTTGACAAGCCATTTGTGAGCATCATCAAAGAAACTAGTACCTGCTGTAATTACTAATTTTATACCTGTTTTAGTTTCAGATTGCTTTGAAGTAACTGTGCAGTACAGTGTGATTTTTTCCATAAAAACCTGTGACTCAGGTAAAACTTGTGCTGTGCAGGTTTGTGTTAGTAGAGCTGCTAAGTTTTAACTTGACTTCAGCTGGTTGACTTTGGACAGAGGAGTCTGTGTCTGCCTTCCCATACGATTTTCTCATCTGTAATGATAATTAATAATGTCCAGTAATTTCTAGGGAGGGATAAGTAATTTCCAATTGACATAAATATGCATGATAGCATGAGTACTACACAGAATATGCAATTATGCCAAGTCAGATGGCATGAGATCCTCTTATGCAGTAAATGACATGGGTCATACTTTGCTGAATAATCATTTTCTCATTATTTTGCTTCTGGAATAGAGCTCAGAGAAAGGCAAAACAAAATTGAGTGAGATTTTAGCATTTGATACAAAAATGTAGTTCATGCATCTCCTGCAATTTTCCTGTCTTAAGCATGAGATATCCGCTGCTAGTTGCTAAAATGGTAGCATTACCCATCCAAAAGTTTGAGTTTCTCAGAAGGTGATGAAAGAAATCAAGAAATAGATGTCAATGGGTAATGTGGAGTCTACTTTTATTTTTCTGCTAATATGGTAAAATAAATAAGGAAACAAGAATAATAGTGGTTCAGATTTAATGGAAATAAATTAAAGAAAACAATGCCACTCAATAGGAGACAAGGCTGCGTAAGACTCTACTTGTTGGAAAAGTTTTATTTCACTGTAGTTTGTAAAAGGCAGTAGCATAACCAAATTCAATATACTGACATGTCTGCTTGGAAAAAATGTTGAAATCTGCCACGTTTCTGCTTATGATCTTCTGCAGAGAATCACTTGTTTGTTCATGAAGCATGTTGAATCTTCCAGTCTGCTGCTACAGCTAATTTCACCAATCCTTCTGTGAGACTGTAAAACTTTGCTTCCAGTAACAAAACCATACGAGAAAAGAAGCAATGCATCAAATTGATATTAAGTACCTATAAGTGGTATTTTACGAATTGTAAGGCTATGTAAATAATGGTTTTGGCTTTTTTGGCAACTAAAACAAGAATTAAAACAAAAGTATTTGTGTTTGTCTGGTCAAAATGTTCTATTCAATATAAAGAAATAATTTCATTTGTAGACATTTGGAAGGAAAAAGAAATAAAAAAGTAGCTTTAAAATACTGCTAGAAAATTCAGGACCATTTCTTCTGGAAGCCCTGTCTTTAGGGCTCTTAGTCAGGTTTCTGGAGAGCTAAGTTTCTTCTCCCTGAGCGGACTTGAACTCCCCAGAGTGCCCTAGCAGTCAGGCCACTGCATAGTCTGTGCCAGGGATGCTCTCCATCTAATGTTGATGGTCTCTTTGGCATAAACACAACAATAAACCTGTGAGAGACTAGAAATCCTCTCAGAAGTGATATGTTCCCCACTGGAAAAGCAGGAGAGGAGTGACTGAAAGAGATGTTCTCCCAGTGGTAAATTATGTTCTGAGAAGGACTTGCGCTTCAGAAAGAGGAGGGAAGAGCTGAGAGTTACTCTGGCTGCTCAGGCACTTTTCAGCACAGTAGGAAGTTTGGATTAGGTAACCATAGCTCAGTGGGGGAATGAATTTTGGTAGTGCCTCACTGGCAAAGGTCTAAACATCTGAATTACTCTGTCGATGAGGCACTACTGCTTTTTCTTCTGGGTACTTTTTTCACTGCCCACTTCTTTTTCTCAGTTAGAACAGGCTGATGAATTTACAAAGATACTGTTGTGTCCAAAATATTTTTTTAGTGCCTGACTCAGCAGAAAAAAGAAATATTACCTTGTTCTACCATACCAACTTATTAGGGGCCAGAGGAAACCACACGTTGTTTTGCAGTGATTATGTCTTCTGTTTCCATACAGGAATTTTGAAGATTCTCCGTATTGTCTCACAGTGTCTCTAAGGGACCACCTTGACTCCCTAACAAGGAATGTGTGACGAAGGAGAGTTGGGAACTGCAAATATTTTCATCTCTGTAGCCTTCTGCTGCATGCTACCCTCTGTCATGGGATATGACTTTCCCCCTGCCATTATTAAGGTGTAAGATAGGAAGAGAATGACAGTACCTACCTTCCTTCCATTCCCATCAGATTTGCATCTGATGTATTCCCAGGTTTTTATAGTACCAGAGAGTAGGAACTATGCCAGAACTCTGGGCAGCATAAGAAGAAATGGGAAATATTCTGTGTTTTCCTGAATTTTCAGACACTTCAGGACATGTGTTTTCATTGAAGGTAAATTGACCCTAAAGTTTAACTCGTTCACATAAAAAAGAATTATAATTAGCTTTAATTTTCCTCCTAAATTTGGTTAAATTTTGGTTAGTTCTGGCATATATTTTGCCTTTTGTTCTATTTCATATATATAATTAGGGAATTGATACAAAGGAAAATATTGGGGTGACTAGAAAGAGACCCTGAAAAATTCTGTTGCAACTTGTTCTCCCTTCACATGCAAAGAATGAAAATTTTCTTTGATGGATAGTTTTAGCAGAGCAAGGACGCTTATTGTTTTCTACATTTAACTGACTTCCACATCTTCACCAACTCTGAATAATTTAATGGTCCTAACCTTTTGTTCCTTTCCATTTTCATTCATTTTCTCATTCTTTCCTTGCTCTTTTATTCCTCAGGGATAAAATAATATTTTTTGCAATTTTCAGGGAGAAATTCTCTTCCAATCAGTACAAAGGATGCATGTACCATCTCCTACATGTAGTTAGGAGTCAGCTGTTAAGTTCACCCAAGTGCCTACTGGTAGCCTTGGTACAACCGTTATTCTCTCTGCACCACCCCCTGCTTTATTTTCTCCAAAGCAACTTGATCCAGTAGGAAGTGTTATATATAAAATAGAAGTTTCCTGCTGCACTGGTTAATTTTCCCATGTTAGTGTATAGTATTCTGTGACCTTGTCAATAATTTCTCATGCATTCTCTTGATTCTGGTATTCCCTTCTCCTCAAAGCTTTATTTTGCCTTTTTCTTGAAAAATTTGTTTTTACATCTCTTTTGTCTTTTTGCTCTTAGGATTCTTCATGCTTAAGGAAAGCAAGCAGGATCAGTTTCACTGTCTATTTCTCATTTGATCTGTGAGTGGTTTCAGATTAATTTAGATTTTAATCCATTTTTCCCATTCAAAAAATGGGAGTTTTAAGAAGTAGAGTAGTAGTTATCTGGGAAAAAGTTGGGATGTTGACATATTACTTTGATGAAGTCTAGAAGAGATTGTACAAACTTAATAAAATTAGGAAAATGTCTCTGTAGAAATTAGGGTTGATACTATGCACAAAAGGATATCTGAAGTTATGGTAGTGGCAATCTTTTTTTTTTCTTTTTCAGGGTGCAGAAAGTTTTAAAATTGTTTAAAAAAAGCAAATAGTAAACTTTCTCACAAATTATGCTATTAAGCTATTAAGCTATTAAGCTCATGCAGATATTGACCTAGAGACTGTGATATGAAATTGAAATCTATTTGAAGTGTGGTTTAGTGCATATAGCAACGTGATACTTTTGAACAGAAAATGATCTGATACTGTTCTTTGTCTTGTCAATGTAGTTTATAATAATGGCCAGTCTTCGCGAGCGAAGATTTGGGAAAGGTCATTAACCCTTCGAGCCTGCGCAGTGGATTTTTTAGGTGAGACACAGCGTGCGCTGAACTGAGCCCACCCTTTAATCCTGAGGTTCATCTGCTGGGGCCAAGCAAACTTGGACAGTGGCAGTGAGGTCCCCAGGACGTAGGTTTGTTTAGAGTGACCTTCTCTTAGACGGATTGCCTCACAGGGCTAACGAGCTCCATCTGCCCGGGGGGCTGGGAATTGAACCCGGGTCGCAGCGGTGAGAGTCCTGCACCCTAACCACTAGACCACCAGAGGCCCCACCAATGTAGTTTAATACTTCCTAGAAAAGGTTTCTCTATTTTTATTGGGGTGAGCCTAGTGATAAACTTTCCCATTTATGAAAGCATAGGGAAGTTTCTTAGACAGAGAGAAGTGTTTTAACTTTGTTGTACTCAATACATATGACAACTTGTAGAAATTAAGAAGCTGGACCAGTAAATTAATCAGGTTTTCAGAAGAAACAAATAACTAATGCAGAGTTTGGTCAAAAGATTGCTTTTTACAGGATCTTTATGGTAATAAAACCTTTTAAAGTTGGAAAAAATGAACTGAAAGTGTTATGAAGCCATCAATTGCATCTGAAATAGACCCTAGAAAAGCAAATGGTTGGAAAGAAATTAGATGATAGGTGAGTTATCTAAATGATCTCTGAATGAATTTTAAACGAGGCCTAGGACTTCTAGCTTGGAATTAGAGTGAAGGATCTGACCTATGTGTCTGTTTGCATGTAATAAATTAGAAGAAGCTTATGCTTGGGAATGACGGTTATTTATTGCCATGAGCCTGTGATTTTTTTAGAATTGAAAGTGTTTAAACTCAGGGTACCAAACCAGTGATCACCAGAAGCCCAGTGTGCAGTATTTTTAGTGTAATATGTATAAGGAGAGTTGATGTTGCCCAAGGATATATGAAGCATATACCAAAGGAGAAAGAGAACATTCGATTTTTGTGTAGAGGAACCTACAAGGTAAACTAGACATGACACAGCTGGTAGTGTAACAAAGAGGTAACATTTACCTATGGCAAGATTTGTGGTATAACATGAGAAAGCTTTTTTTGTGGCTTTTTTCAAAGTCTAGATCAAATAGATACTCTAGTTTCTAGATGAGCTAAAATCTAGCAGGAATCAGCTTTAAAATGAAATTAAATCACTTTAGGAAAGGGATTCCTTGAATATGTTTAAACTTCTAGAATTGAAAGAAGGTACACAAACTCTTTGCTTCTTCTGCTGCAACTGGGAGAAAAAGACTGGCTTGAGAAGCCAGTAAGACACGAATATGACAAGACACAAAGTGAATATAGAAAACTAGAAATATATTGAAACTTGCTAGCCAAATCCTTTCTCTTCCTGTACCTAAAAGGTACCTGATGACATTTTCTGAAGTTGGAAGATCTATGATGACATAGTGTAGTCACAGAACTCCATATCTGAATTGTCTTGGGACTTGCTTGATAAGGTTTGTTTGGAGCTCTTTGTTTTATGAAAAAAGTTTCAGAAAGTCATTCTTAGGTAGAATGAAGTTTGAGACTAAGTAAAACCTGTTGCAGAGTTAGTCCACCTTCCCAGCAGAATTTATCTGAAAGTGAGTTCATCAGCTAGAAAAGGCGACATTGAGGAACAAGGAGCTTAGCTACTGAGTGTCAGATAGGTAAGACTCAAGATTTGTGCCTAATAGTTATTGCTATTTGATGTCCATAATAAGAAAGTGAATAGTTCAGAGGAGGTTTAATAAGGAACAACAATAGGTTTAGTAAGGAGTAGCAAGACAGACTGTATTGATAGAGCGACACACCTGACCAATTTTTACATTTTCCCCACTTCCAACCTGTTCCTCCTTCGACTGAAGTGTAATAGCCAGTCCAGGCACTAAAAGGAAAAAAATGGAGACTGAAAAGGAGGCAGGAGCATGGTATAAAGATATGTTGATGCTTACAAGGAGGACTGTTTTCTAAGTCTCATTGGAGAACACAATTCTTTGAAGTCTGCCCTTCTGTTCCTTTGGTCTATCTCATTCTCACTTTGAAGACCAGAACTCAGAAATTTGTAATGTTCTTTGGCTTTATGCTTGTTTCTTTTTTAAAATTTGTTTTGTTTGTTTGTTTTCATTTTTTACTAGCAAATAACTTTACTTTAGAAAGAGTCAAAGTATCAAAATGGTGTGGTTTTAATTTGTTTTTACTAATGTAGCTTGAATTCAGTGTGTTTACAAACTGTTTCATGTAGTGCAAAGTGCTTTTATGCAAAAAGACATAAGAAATCATTGATTCTACCATGGAAGGCAATTTTTTAAAGCCCTTTTCATCCAAAAGGTTTGGATTCCTCTTGTCTGGAGGATCAAAGTAATTGCAGCATGATGGGTATGGTAAAGGTTAGGAAAACATATGTGAATCTGGAAGTGCTAGTGGGATTTATTCTTGCTAATATAAAGACAAAGACACTTCTACACTTGCAGTTGCACCATGTATTTCTTCTTAAAATGATTGAATTATTTGAGCATTAATATCCTTAAAATTTTTCTCATTCTATTGCAGTAATTGTGGGTGTAAGTTATAAGCAAGAAGCAATATTAATTGTAGCTTTATATAACAGGGGGACACGACTAGAACTCAGAACTCCTAAATTCCTTTGCTTCATAGATTTATTAAACTGCCATGCAGAAATTTGCATCTTATTGACTCTTCTGGGCTAACAGTTTAAACCATGAACTGTCATTATGGGAGACGCAGTCAGAGGGACCCAGGAAAAAGTAATACATTTTTTTGTTTGTTTTTGAAATAGTTGTCTAAATATATACATGATAAGTATTTTAGAAAAGTGTAAGCATCAGGACTACTGCCCCTTTCTGGGTTTTCTTTTGCTTAATGGTTATATAGAGAAATGGCTAATGAAAATGTGACAGTTTATTTAGTGTAATAGTATTTTTGCTCTACTGACATCTGAAGCTACATGATGAAAAACAAAGATTCAAAGAAACTTTGGCAAAATGAGTATGTTAAAATCTGTTAGATATGGAAAGAAAAAAGCTCTTTCAAAACCACAGCTTTCAAAACAAAAGCTCTTTCAAAACCACATGCTATAAATTGGTATATCCTTCCACCGGAGAACTTATATTTGTCACTGCATAACTGATTTAAAAATATGGGAATGGTAGTAGTGAGTTAATATTTCCTTTGTAGGTAAAGAGGATTTAAAACATTTTTATACTAGTAGTATATTGACTGTAGTGTAGTTAAACAAGCATCCTGCTTGCTTTAAATAAAAAATTCAATTCCTTTGTGCAGTATAACAATAGAATAGACATCCGAAGTCCAACTGTAGAGAAAGAAACTACTATAAAATGCATGGCAAATAACTGGGTCTTATTAGTCAGAAAAAGTTATGGAGAAGCATAAAATTATGAGATGCTAGCTTGAAAAGCTACCTAAAAAACACTATAAAGATTTCAACACTCCAAAAGTCAAGCCTGTTTCCTGTTTGGAAAATTTACAAATCTTATTTGTTATGTCAAAAAGGGCTTTCAATACTTTTACAAGTGTAGTCCTGACAATGACCTCCTTGAAATATTTCCTGGGTATGAAACTCTACCATAATTAATTCTGCTCCTGCAACAGTTCTGAAGCAGGAGCTGGCCTAGAGAATAATATAATTGATTGCTTTTAAAACACCAAGAATCCTTGTTATGAGCACTGGCTTGCTGTCAATAGTTGAAGCTGTACTTGCATGTGAATTTCTAACCTCGTATATCCATCAATTTACTAGGCTGATGATCTGGAAGGGTAAGATTTCTTTATCTGTACAGAGCAGGCTTATGTCCTTTGAAAGATATTTCGGGTATTTGTGCATGCATGGAAGAGGTAAGATAAATTAAATATTTGGACGACTCTAAAAACTGCTTTCACTCTGTCACCTGCTTCAGCAGTTGGACATAGAACGTTTTTATTTACCAGTTTTTTTGAGTTAGGCCAAGTGTTACCTCCTCTTTGAAGAGAAAGTTGATGCTGGTGGAAGAGTCCAAAAAAGCCAGCATAAAATTAAGTGTTTGCAGACATAGGCCAAGAACAGCAAAGGAAGGAGTGAGGCTGCACCTAATGAGGACAACTTTTATTTCTCTGGTATGGATTTTCAGCAAACTCCAGAACACCTTAAGGCGGTAGTGGCCTGAGCTGAGAAACCTGAAGGAAAAAGCTGTGTGAAATGTCTATTTAGTGCCAGGAAGCTTTCAGAAGTTTTGAATCTTTGGCCCAGATCTCCACCTGGTGTTAATTCCACTGAAATCAAAGGAGTTATGCAAGGATCTGGGACTGCATGTGAGAAAGGTTTATAATTGTATTTTTGAAAATGAGCATGTCTAGACAAATAGATAACTATAAGCAGCTAGTTATTGTATTGTACTGTAGTGTTTAGTGTCACTCGATGTTGTCAGGGTAACTGCTTAAGTACCTCTGAATTCCCTCTAATCTTTACCTTATGCTCAGCTGGATGAAGATAAACCTTCCATTATTGCATATGTGTCAATCCTTGGAGGCATACAAGAGAAGAAACAGCTACCTAAAGCACCTGTGAGTGTATCAGTAGTTTCACTGTGTATTGGAGCTATGCTAGGTCTTTTCAAGTCGCTGTTAATTTATCCAAGGGAATATGTGGAAATTAATGCATGAAACTGATGACTAACATAAACAAAAAATACGCAACTGAACTTTCCCAAATTTGTGTTATTTGCTATATATTTTAAAGTTTTTGTTGTATCTTCTCTCTCCTGTTGGCTTTTTCTTACCAGGCATAGCAAAGAGAACACACCCTGTTACCTTTATAACAAGAATTTTTGTTGGTATTATTATGCTCTGCAAACAACTTAGGTGGTGGGTTATTTCTATTGTGGTCCCATCCCTCTGCCCCTCCCTTGCAGTTACTTAATTAAATAAATTGCATTTTCCGCACTAGTGACATTACATTTTGACTAATCCATTCTGTGGATGCCTTCTGGCACTTGTTTTGAATCTTGACTTCGTCTTGTCTTTTACTGGGTCTTTTTGTGTGGTCTTTCACTTTTTCAACACTGTGTGTAATACATTCAAATGTATTCTAGATTAATACTATACAAGTTAAAATGTTTATATACAGGAAAACTTTACCATCTGGTGTAGGCGAAATTTGTTTGCTAAGAATGTCATAGTTAAATTCTGCCAATGTGTTCTTGTAAATTATTTTGATTTTTGACAGTAAGAAAGCTATAAATAGAAGCACTATCATTAAATTTTTGTAAAGGCATGTTTTCTCCAGGCTAGAATGCTATCAGAAAGGAAATCATTCAGGGTGATTCTCAACCTTAATCATTCCATTAACTTATTGTTAATAGATGAGTAGTATCTCCATTCTTCTCATCTTGTATCACACAGAA
Source organism: Lepidothrix coronata (assembly GCF_001604755.1). Lineage (NCBI taxonomy): Eukaryota > Metazoa > Chordata > Aves > Passeriformes > Pipridae > Lepidothrix > Lepidothrix coronata. Next base: position 3,409,614 of record NW_016690217.1, read on the forward strand.
ACAATGAGACAAGGCCTGTGCTACAGCCAGAAAATGGGAAGTCCGACTAAACTGAAAATTGACCTAACTGCTTGACAGTTTGATAAAGTTGGGAAATAAAAAAATGGGATTTAAATTCCCAAGCCTGATGCAGTATTGAAATATTTTTCTGCATTAGGCATCTCTAGTGTTTGTGATGAAATGATGTGTTACTACTGCTGAGCAAACAAGCATTCACTGCACTTGTTTTATCTACACTTCTAAACTTTTGCAGAGTAAGTGATTCAAGTGGCAGTCAGAGATGTATAGGTGCTGCTTCTGACAGCTGAGAATAGCAGAAACTCCTATAATATTTATTTATGTATGTAGAAACCAGAAGTTATGTGGTCCTTCAAGGAAGCAGAGGCTGGGACAGGTACATCGATTTCCTAGGGGCTGCCAGATAAACAGACTGACTTGACTGAAAATATGTATTGAAGAAGCATACCTGGCAGTGATTCTTGTGATCACGTCAGGGCTGCATTGTGGAGGTGGTGGAAAGACAGGTGCTGTGTGAGCAACAGAGCATGTTCCTGAAGGACCTGTGTTGCTTGTTGTTGCAGAAGTTTTAAGCAGCTCTGTAAGCAGCAGACAACTTTTTATACTCTACAACAATCGTATTTTTGTTGTTGCATCTTGGAATGCCAGTTCACAAGGGTCAGAATGCAGATAATCAGTCTAGGCTGTCATTCTTTGAACAGAAAATAGTCAGGCTTTAATTTTTAGGACATAAACACTGGAGACTTTCACCTTTGGCACTGTGGAGCCAAACGGGAAACATTTCAACTACATGTGTAACAATATTGCTAGCTCTTCTATCTGCTGATGTCACTCATTCTTAGCACTGCAGTTTGATAAAAGCTCAAATTTTGTAACAGCCACGGGAATTGAAGAAAAGTGCAATGAACTCTGTGTACAGTTTAAAAGAACAAGAACAGAACATATTTATAATATGATCTGTCAGAAGAATATCAGTCCATATTTATATGTTTTGTTCTTTTTTGGATTTTGTGTAAACTAAGAAGCATATAAATAAAAAAATGATTCTAAAAATTAAGTGGGAAAGTAATGGAGATCTTTGAAATTAGAAAGATCCCTCTTCTCTATATAATCATGCATGTTTATTTATTTGGTCATCTTCAGTAAGAACTGTTTTTTAGACCTTTAGAATAGTGTCATTATTGTTTCACTGGGCAGGGTAAAAGATGTCTTGCAAATAATTTGCAGGTGAATTAATATCTGGCTACAGATCATTTATCTTCTTGTGTTAAAAACATACATTGCTCCCTCCAAGACTGAACTTAGCTATATTAGAAGATAATTTTCTGAAGGTCATCATGGCTAGGCTTTGCGAACGAAGATTTGGGAAGGCTCTATCCACATTTGTTACA
>NW_016690217.1:3412217-3430817 GCF_001604755.1 Lepidothrix coronata
TGAAACCACAGTGACTTTCAGGTAGGATTCCTTCTGCTATAGTGGGTATTCTTGCCAGGATTTTGCCAACAATGGAGAGCAGAGTAATACCACGGTAGTTTGAGCAATCTGATCTAGTTCCTTTCTTCTTATACAAAGTGATGATGACTGCATCACGAAGGTCTGATGGTAGTTTGCCGAGTTCCCGACAGTGCACCACGAACTCATGAAATTTGGTATGGAGTGCAAGGCCCCCATGTTTCCAGACTTCGGGTGGAATTCCATCAACCCCAGCTGCCTTGCCGATTTTCACCTGCTGTATGGCCTTGAGGGTTTCTCCCAAAGTGGGGACAGTGTCCAGTTCGTATTTCACCGGTTGTTGTATGATGGACTGAATTGCTGAGTCTTGGACTACACAGTTGATACTGAAAAGAGTCTGAAAGTGTTCAGACCATTGATTCAGAATGGAGGCTTTATCTGTTAGAAGCGTTTGCCCATCAGCGCCGAGTAGAGGGCTTTGTACCTGGTAGGTAGGCCCGTATGCTGTTTTCAAGGCCTCATAGAAACCTTTGTGATCACCTGTATTTGCGCATAATTGATTTTTTTCAGCTAGATCGATCCACCACTTGTTCTGGATGTCACGGAGTTTCTGTTGGATCTTGCTGCATGGGAGACGAAAGGTTGCTTTCTGAAGGTCAGTATCACTATATGTGCATTTACGTGCACATAAATACATACTGTGACTCGAAGTTTTGGAATATTCAGCTGCAAATTAATCTTCCGGGTCTAGAACACCAAACTGAGGTAAACAATGAACACTTTTGATTGTTCCAGCTTGAGATTATACAAGTTAACCTTGTTATGATAGACCAAGGCACTATCTGACTATCTGAGGCATTGTATTATTATAGGTAAAAATCTGAAACAATGACAGTGGAGACTTTCTTATACCAAGAAAACTTGGTGTAAGACACTACTTTCTGAGACGTTACTAAAATGGCAAAAGTTTACATAACTTTCTCCAAATGCAGGGTCATCCTAAAAGAAGCACCATCACTGGGTAAATTTAGAAAGGCAACACAGAACTGTCTAGAAGAGGTCTTTATAATAAACTATAGTCTCTATAAAAGGTTGCAAGTCTCATCAAAAATACTGCAAAACTTCTGGCAATTTGGTTTTCCCTGACCCTTTCCCTTTCCATCAAATAATATTTGCAAAGAATATACTATGGAATTATTCTTGCTGTTCAGTTTTGCACCCTCTAGGGAACTAACAGTGCTATTAGAAACAAAGGTAAAGGACTGGGTAGTCTTCTTATTGGGTAGAATTTAGCTAGATTTCATTAGAACAAAATGATCTATCCTGATGATGACAGTACCATTTAAATATAAAGGCATATGTTTGTGAATATGGTCTTCCACAAGTATTTTCTCTCCTAAGCCGTTGCTTAGGCTGGAGTAGTTCTTTGGTGTACTTGTATACACTACAGAACTATCTTTGGAAATGAAATAGCACAACCAATAGCAGTGTGGGTAGAGGTGTGGGGAAATGCTGGTGCTGAGGGCATTGATACTGTCCTGTTTTTATTTGCTTACTCTTTGGAGCCTCTGGATGTTTTTTTTCCAACAGCTGTTGTCTTATTTTGGTCCCTGCTACAAACTTGCAGCTCCTTCTTCCAGAATAACAGAAAGGTTTGTTTGCAGTGTTGAGTATGTCTTGCTTTCTGTTACTTACAAGGCTATCTGAAAAGTCTACCTTACAAGAACAAATCAGATGAATTATGATTTTCAGGTGTAGTGACAGAGTGGGCACTGGTGAAAGGACAGTTGGAATGGGTAGAGGAAGGAGAAAGGGCAGGGAGTGAAGGATAGGACAGCAATTGCAATGAAAGCTACACTGGCTGTGCTAATAATTGGCATTGACACAGAAAGGGGAACACTGGCATCATGTAAATTTATGCTGGAAATGGATATAAAGGTTCCATAATTAAGATTAAACTCCTTGAATGGCAATGGGTAAGTTCTAAAATAAAGCTCAGTAAGCCTATGAAAGAGATTAGGTGATAATGGGGGAGTGGAGTAGATGACCCAAGAGATTAATTCATTCCCATTGCCCCTCACACTTTTTCCACAGGATAGTTTGACAGAAGATTTAGTGCATCGCTGAGTCTCATTTTACTTTTAAGAGTGAATGTCCTGTTCAGCCAATGGCACAGTAAATTACCTTAAAAATACTCTTGGAAGGGAGAAGTGGTTTAGATGCCTTAAAATGTTCTCGCTATAGTGCAGATTAATCTGATATTGATTAATCACATGCTTTGCACTCCTTAGAAAGTTATCTGAGAGAAGGCAAGCATCGATAAATTGAAAGACCTATTTTCACCACTAATTTCCCATGTATATGGAGGAATTAGTTGTATATACAGGCCTCAGTAAGAAGGTCAGAGTTATAAAACTATAGAACATATTTTTTTTTTTCTTGTTGAGGCATCATTTTGAACAAGAATAAGCTATTTCAAGCCAGCAACTGAGAGAGCAGGATTCCTTTCATATAATGTTATTTAATTTCTATTGTGGGACATCACACTTGTAAAACATAGGAGTCTGCTCATGCAACTTTTCAAGGAGCAAACCTCCTTGTGTCTCAAGCTGTTTTGTCTACTTAGGAAAGATAGAAAAGCATGTTTAAACAGCCTGCAATTATATTGATACTTGCAATTGTCAGGAACAATGGGAAAACTTAGATAATTTTTACTTTATTCCATGCATCTTGCAAATGTTACATAAGGCCACTGCCCTACCTTATTCCTTATGACTTGGGACCTGGAAGTTTGGATTGACAGGAGCCAGCAGTGTGCCCAGGTGGCCAAGAAGGCCAAGGGCATCCTGTCCTGGATCAGGAACAGAGTGGCCAACAGGTCCAGGGAAGTGATTCTTCTCCTGTACTCAGCACTGCTGAGGCCACACCTGGAGTCCTGTGTCCAGCTCTGGGCCCCTCAGTTCAGGAAGGATGTTGAGGTGCTGGAGCAGGTCCAGAGAAGAGGAACAAGGCTGGTGAAGGGACTCGAGCACAAGTCTTATGAAGAGAGCCTGAGGGAGCTGGGGGTGTTCAGCCTGGAGAAGATGAGGCTCAGGGGAGACCTCATCACTCTCTTCGCTCTACAACTCCCTGAAAGGAGGTTGTAGCCAGGTGGGGGTTGGTCTCTTCTCCCAGGCAGCTATCAGCAAGACAAGAGGGCATGGTCTTAAGCTGTGCCAGGGAAGGTTTAGGTTAGATATTGGGAAGAAATTCTTTACAGAGAGGGTAATCAGGCATTGCAGTGGGCTGCCCAGGGAAGTAGTGGATTCTCCATCCCTGGAGGTTTTTAAGATGAGACTGGATGTGGCACTTAGTGCCATGGTCTAGTAACCACAGTGGTAGTGGATCAAGGGGCAGACTTGATGATCTCAGAGGACCCTTCTAACCCGGCTGATTCTATGATTCTATGACTCTTCACATATATCTACAGGGTCTTGAGATAAAATGCAGTTCTTTTTCAGTCAAACCAGAATGTAACCCTTTCATGCCATTGAACTCCACAGCGGAGAGATGCAGAGTATGGAGGTGTCTAAGCAAAGCACCAAACTATGCAGTAATGAATTCTCAGATTAATCTGTCACCTAATGACACACTTGTATTTGATTGGAAGCTGAAGACATGTATCACAGTTTGCCTTATAAAGCCAAATAATATTCCTGACTCAGTTGGGTACTTACTTTAGTCCTAAGAATATGTATAAGAAATATAAAAACACTTATTACGTAAAAGCCTTCATATCTTCTGCCTACATATTTTTACTCTGTGGTTACCCACTTTTTGAGCAGACTGAATTAAGATAGGAATCCCACGTGTCACTGTTTCATATTTTTGTTGTATGGTAATATACTTATCCATTATTTGCAGTTAACTGAAACCTATTGTTAGTTAGGCACACATACTCAACATTTGGAGTGGAATATGGATTTTTTTCCTAGTCCATATATTTTTACTCTGACTGTTAGACAGGGAAGACAATGAGCAGGATTGGATGAAAGGACCACTTTTAAAAGTGCTTACCACCCAGAAGATGAATACATTATCTTCTGTTGGTGCATGTCTAATGAACTAAAATAGTGTGGTTTTGCATCAAAGGTTTTTTCATGCTGATTTATTCACATGTATACACATACAGATGAAGGGGGTGGGAATTAATGGAGTTACAACTGCCTTCAGTTTGTTAGAAATTACTAACTTGATTAACATTAATGGAGAGAAAAATCCAGAAGTATCTGTCTGCTTGACTGAGACTGTATAATTTAGATTTTCTTGCTAATTGTTTCTGCCAACTGTTTATGGGGTAATATTTTTGTCATTTTGAAGAAGTGACTTTGTACAGGGTGCCTTTTTGCGAATTTCAAGGTCTTTTAATCTTTGCCACAGCTCAGTTTATGCCATAAAGATAATTTATTTTGTTTTTCTTTTTAACGCAAACACACACACAAACACACACACACATACACACACATACACACAATATTTTATTCTTATAAAATGCTTTTTATAAGAATGATTTCACAAGAAGATCTTCAGGATTTTGAATCTTCCTTGGCATGCTGCTGATTCTTTTTCAAGTTTTTTCAGCTCTTACTTTCAAAACTTGATTTACTATCATGTTGTATGTGTCACTGCGGGCTGCTGTATTTCTGTTTATGTTGTGTGTATCACTATGTGGTATTGTATTTTCGTTTAAGGATGCTGACCTAATTGAGCTGTCTATGAATGAGCTACTTCTGGGTATTATCTAACTGGAGCAGTAAAGAGCTTGGTCCAAGCTGGTGAACCTTAATTTCTTTGATTATACACACTACATCTTCTCTGAGTGCTTCAGTGAACAGACATAATAATTTCTTATTATTGTAACATAAAGCAGTGACAGCTAGAAGATGTTACAGAGTTAACTAGCTTACATCTCCTCCTTCCTTGCTTGCGAGTAACAAGCCTGGAAAGCTTGTGGGAAGTACAAACATTTTCCTGTACCGACGTTCATAGCCCTGCAAGCCTTGCCCTTCTGATATGACATGCATTGAGGAGGGTGCTGAGAAACAGGGATCAGTCATGGCCTCTCTGCACCTGCAGATAGCTCAGATAGGACTGGCCATCTGGACTGTGGAAACAACATGGCTGTGTTAGTGCAGTTCTCTACAAGACATACTAACACAGCCTGCTTGTCTCTAACTCCGCTTGTCTGTTGTCTCTAACTCTGCTTTAACAGAGAAATGTGTGAGGTTTTATTCTGGGTTTGCCTGGTGGTGCACTGGTAGGTCCAATTTAGCCCTTTGAGGTACAGAATCCACTTTGTCTGTGGATTTATATAGAGACTGATCCAACAGCCCAAAGAAGGTGAGGTTGCCTCAGCTCTGTCCCCCCAGGTTCAAGCAGCAGTGAGGCTGAAAATGCCTTCACATGGGTTGCATGCACACAAAATAATGTGTACAACACACATATACAGATATACATGTCTGACCACACATGTCACAGATGTGTACACTCAGCAGTCACATGAACTCAAACAGCACCGTTGCCCTCATCCTGCTTCCCTCTCAGGCTGAGCAGAATGAAGGAGCCTTGGTGAGAATATATATGGATACAGTGTGGACCCCTCCACTAGCTGACCCTGTGTAGTGGTTTGAATCTTGTTTTCCCCCAGAAGCTAAGAAAAATGGTAAAACCCCAAGGGGTAGAAACCCCTGGAAGTTTTGGAGTTTTGTCCAGTGGGCACTCCTGCAAAATGTAAACATTCCACAAGCTCACTGGAAGAGAAGAGTTGTAGTTTTGGTTGTTGAGGAGAGGTGGCCATGTTGTAGAGCCATGAGGAAGGGGCTCAGAGCCCCACAGGGGGGCTTTGGCCCCCCAGCCCCCAGTGGGGGCCTGCGGGGACCTGGAACAGCATAAAGCTGAGCTAAGTGCCTGCTGAGCCACTGTGAGTGAACAGAGACAGCAGCGGCAGAAGCAGCGTCCAGAGACTGTGGCAGAGAGCCAGGACAGATAAGAACTGAACCAAACAGCAAATAGCATGCACTGGAGAGAGAGCCAGCAGCAGAACTACAGAGTTCTGGGGGTAAGAACTGTACCAGACCCCCCAAACTCCTTTGAGACCTCCTGGAAAGGAGGAAGATGATAGACTCTTACTTGAAAGAGCCTTGAAGTGCAACATGCACTGCAGAGAGGAGCTGAGAAGCTCAAAGGGCATCCTGAAGCTGGACCGGGACAGCCAAAAGAATGTGGAGGAGGGCTTCGCCCCCCCCCGCTGCCTTGAGACAGAGCACGGAGCTCTGCAAAGGGGAATTTGAATCCCCTGAGGAAGGGACTTTCACGAAGATGCCCCTGCATTTCGTGATACACCTGTGGCGGAGCGAGTGTTGTCCCTGCTACGCAGTCCACAGGTGAGGCCTTCGCTTGGACCGAAGGAGAGCCGAGGGGCTTAGAGCCCCCCTTGTGTGTATTGAAAAGAGATCCAGCTACAACAACCCAGTTGCAACTGCTGCATGGAAGACAGATGAGGAGAACCTGCTACCTTAGAAGAGACTCCTGCTTAGCGATTGGAAGAGATCTATTCTTCTTCCCTCCTGGACTTTTATTTGGAGGGGAGAGGAGATCTGATCCATTGTAAATACTATATGTCATGGTAGAGATAGTTGTGATCGTGTGTATAATGTGTTATAATATTTATTTGTACAGTCATTGTAATATATTCCCTTTCCCCCATTCTGAGTCTGGCTGTGTTTTTGCCTGGAAAACCCATCTCACATTAGGTTGGGATGTGGGAGGTGGGCTTAGACTAGGGAATTAGATTTTTGGGGCTATTTCAAACCATGACACCCTGCATACCAGTCTTCCCAGCTGCTGGCACCCAGGCACACAAGACTGAGGCTGCAGGCTCATTCCTGTTGCTGACACAGATCATCTGACTTACTCACTGCCTTGCCCCATGATGACCAGGACTCCCCTTGTTCAACCATGAGTGAGTTCCTCTCCTGGAACAGTCCTGGAGGGACCTGGCCAGAGTCTTTCCTTCCGGGAACTTTGGGTTCCCACCTGTCTTTGTGTCTCTGCACTCCCTTGGGCTTGTGCAGAGAGACCTTTGAGGGGCTGATGGCTCCCCTGCAGGTGGGTCTGGGATTAATCTGGCAGGTCTCTGTTGGAGCTCCCCCACCTGTACTACTTTGTGGCCATGTGAACTAGCTTTTGTTGCATAAATTCTCAGTCTGTCCTGGTCATTTCCCCACTGTTTGCCACTACTAAGCAATCTCTAAGTGCTCCAGTATACTAACCTTTGTAGTTTCAGGCAGAAACTGAGCCCAAATTAGTTAAATATAACAATTCTGAGAGCAACAACTCAAGATATGGAGCATCTGCAGTTTAGCTTCTCCTGCTTTGGAAGCTCTTGGGTGGAAAGACAGGAACTCTGGCTGAATGTGACCACTGAAGATAAAGGTATGTGTTATTAAATTAATTACGCATTGAGGAATGCTGACAAGGGACTAGAATAAAAAAGCCATTTTTGTAGCCAAGGTATGGTTGCTCTCACACAGATGTAAGGCCACTTCAGTCTCCATCCAGCTGGGGACCATTATCCCCACTGCAACAGTTTAAAAACATACTGGAGCATGGAAGCATTTTTTCCAGTTTGGGTGCCAGTGTGGAAGACTAACTGGTAAAAAAAGTTGCCCCACAGCAATGTAAGGGGACAAAGCATGCCAAGCCTTTCTGATGGGTCCTCTGCATGCTAACCAAAATGGACTCATGAATGAGTGGAGCTGACAGTAGAATATGTGCTGTCAGTGCTTCAACTGGCTGTAATCACTTTGTCTAGCATATCCTCTCTTATTATCCATTTATGCGCTTTCTATTTAAATCCTCCCCTTCAGGGTATGGCATTCACTGTGTTTACTAATGTCTGGTCAGATTAAGTTGATTCAAAAAATTAAAGCCAACTAAACTGTTTGCTTGTGGCCACTTTTTTTTTTTTTTGACTTAAAACTGTGTCTTTAGGCAAAAATAATCCCAACAGCTACTGTCACTGTTAACACCCTTCTCCACCATCTGTGGCTTTTAGCTTATGCAATCCTGCATTTATACTGGCTTTCCTGCCTCCTTTTTTTTGCCAAAATGCTGCCACTTCTTTTCTCCAAAGGCAGAATGGCATCTATAACTGTCTATAACCTCTCTGGGCAGCTGCAGCAGGAGAAAGTCTGTGAAACTTTCACGACAGATGAAAGTTGCAGTTCCTGGTCCTAGATGCAGCACGTTATCTCTAACACTTTTCCGTAGTCCTATGAAAAATTGTCTTTTTTCTTGGTCATACTTTGGAGCCCTGTTTTACTTTCCATATTGTGTCTGCAGATAGGTAATGTACATCTCTTAACAGGATGTTCTGATGGAATTCCAGTGCATAAGTCTCCCTTCCTCACCAGCTTTACAGCTGCACAGAAGTATTACATTTCACAGTGATGCACTTATCCCCAAATTCATAAAAGCCAAAGGAGATCCATAGCTGAAGCCATCATTCCATGATGGATCTGAGTAGGAAGACATTCATGTGGGATCAGATACAAAGACCATTCACAGTGGAAAGTCAGATCACATCATTACAGCCTTTTGAGTAATAAGACAAAAGGGTTTTGAACTTCATGATAATTCTGAATTCCATGGGTACTTTTTAGAGCTTAATCTGGTGTCTTTAGTGATGGATAAAACCACAGAAGGTGAGAAAGACTTGCAAGAGAAGCAGACTTTAATTCATGATCTTGCTCTGCTGTTTCTATATGAAAAATAGGGAGAGAACGTTTAACTTCACAGCAAAAAAAATTAAAAACAATTCCTAGTTTCCCTTTTGATGGGAGCAAGCAAGATTTTGCAGGGTTTATTTTTATTTTTCACTATGATAGTAATGCTTATAAGTAGGTATGAAGGAAATCAGGAAAAGCACTTTTGAATATATAACAATAATGATGTTATTCCAGCAGTAAACCTGCCTTTCTTCTGAAGAATGGTATATAATAAGAAAAATATTTTTGTGTGTTTTCAGGGACACATATGTGACTACAGTTGATTATGAAGACAAAATTATCCATTTTTTGATCAGAAACTCTTATCCAAATTTTTATACTGACTTTTTCATTTCTTCTCTCATGGTCGAAGATGCTTTTCTTATCATCCTCATAACGACACAGATCAACAGGGGATTCGGCTCTATTCAAGGAGATCTTTAGAATGAAATCAGCTGTGGAATGTTTTACAAATGTGGTTCAGTAAACTCCATATAATTTCAAAAAGAAAATAGTGCATACAGTAGTATCTGGGGAATTACCATCAATAGAGTGTTTCACTTGGATTCATACAAGAAGCGCCTCTGGGAGAGTCAGACACTTTTAAATAGCCTATGAAAAAAACATATTTTTTCCTAGAGTCCTAAAGAACAAAATTTGCATATTAATAGAAGATTAAAATGCCCATCAAGAATTCTTTAGCTGTTTCTTTCTCTTTGTGTTTTGCTCATCACATAAACATTCTTCATAATAAAAAGAGACTCCTGCAACTCTGATTATTGCATTGAATTACTGAAGTTTCATATCACAATAGCATACAGAATTTTTTTATTTGAACCCTTTTGAGAAGTGCTCCCTGGATTCTCTGTTAACTGATTTTTCCCTTTCTTTGCACTCTTCCTCTTCAAGTTTTACCTGACCTTTTTAACAGGGTCCAAACATCTTTTAAAGTCTAATTTCTAAGTGGTTTTGGGTCCCTTCACAGTCATGCTTTACATATGAATCTTACAAGTCTATTTGAATTTAAATTTTAGACTCAACAACTAAAAAGCACCTGAAGTGACATTTATCACTTGTGATATGATCGTCTATGTGATATGTGATATGTGATATGGCTGTGTCTGAAAGGTATGTGCTGTTCTGTAGTGCCCAACCAACATTAAAAGTGTAATGTATAGGCAAGTTAAGGTAAAGAAATGTGGAATAGATTAGTAGAACTTGAAACTTGGACATTAAAAGATGCAGCAGATAATATTTTCAAAGTATGCTGAATTTTAGAGGGTTGCTAATGTTGCTGTGCACTTCACTGTGAATAAGAAAATTATATATAAAGGCACTTAAGAGATTATTTACTGTCATTAATGCTACAATTAAAACTTTTCCTTAAAGAAATACGTCAATGAAAAAGAAGCCATGATAGTGTTGTTCTTTATGGATCTCTGTATGCAAGATGAGAGAGCTGTTCAAACAAGCCTACCTTTTCTCAATGCAGATATTAATTAAAAAGCACTTTAAATTTATCAGTAAATAGTATAGCTTAAACAAAACCAGAAATGACCAAATCTTTGAATTTTAAGTGACATGACTGATAATTCCTTAAATCTGCATGCTTATTGGATTCTTACAATCTGTTAAGTGCATATTTCTTGTTAACAAGACAATCTAAAACTGAATATCTTTAAACAAGAACATCTATGTAGATCCTTAAAGTTGTTTGTTGTCCCAAATGACACAGTGATCTGTTTCACAGGTATCTATCTCTTACTGCACAGTGTTAAAATGATCTTTGCGGCGGCAGGAAGTCTTTCAGCCCATGCAAGTATAGAATACAGTGAAGCTCCAAAAGTTTAAACTTCATTATGGCATCAAAATGTTTCCCAGTCTTGCCCAGTTGTGCAAGCCAGAGCAGTCTCTTGTCACCTACTGATGTTGGTTTTCTGCAATAGCTGCACTTTCATTCTCACAATCAGTGCAATTTTCTCTTCCCCTTGTGCTTACTTTGTTAATTCCCGTTTGCAGCTGTTCCTACGGACTCCATGAGCCTTTTCTTGATCACCCTCTGCCTTTGCATTGACTCTTCCTTCCCCTAGGTGAGAAGGGCACTGTTTTTGCTGTTTTTTTCACTGAGCTCACTTGCTCAGCTTTCCCACCAAAGGAGTCACAGTAGACATGGCACACAGGCAGAAATTGTTTGCAGTAACTCTCATAGTCCCACGAGTGCAGTTCCAGGCATGATAGATGAATGGAAGCACAAAGTCAGGAATTTTACAGCAAGACTAGGATGGTTTGTTCTCCAGGGACTGTGTCTGTAATGAAGGGCATTATGCAACTCTAGCTATTTTGTGGGATTTTGGTATTCATCAGTGCAATTTCTGTCACGTTGATGCCAGTTCTGCAAATTAGATAGTAAAGGAACAACACACCAAGCAAAGGCAGCATCAGTTGTTTTCTTGCTAGTCGTACTTCATTGTCTGAATTAAATTGAGGTCAACACCTCAGAGACAGAATGTGAAAAAAGTGTGTAGAAAATTTCCAATAACAATCTCTTGAATTTAATGACAACAGATATTCTTGAAATAAATTACAATAAAGCCAAGTCTGAACCCTTCACTTTGCAGCTGTACTTTTAGGGGAAGTTGAGTACCCTTAGAGCTGTTTGGTGGAGTCCTGTTTTGTTTTGAAGTAGATGGAAGCTTTATGAGAGGCTAATATACACTTAATTGGCATATGCATGCCAACAGTGTGTGCTAGAGGGGAGACTGTGTGTTCTGCCAAGACAGCTGTTTATGTCATACATTTGGCTCTATGCGAAAATGCATGATCAGTCATCAAATCTGTGGGAACTGAGTGTATTCACTAACGTTTCTTTCTCCTTTTTACTGATGGATTTGCAAGTTGGGTTCTGAGGCAAGGTTACAAACTGGCCTTCTTCTTCTTCCCAGCTGATGAAATTGTGGTCTCTCAGAAAATGTCTTTTGGCTAATGAGGTGACATTCCTTGAAGAGGTAAGCTGTTATGGATTTCTGCAGTAATAAAAGGGTCTTTGTTCCTCATAGGATTATTTAAGGTTTTGTTGCTTTAATGAAAATAAAATTCTATTGGTAGTTGTTCTTGAGAGGGCATCAGTCTAATTTTTGTCAAAATATGCACATAGGTACCAAACATCAGCTGCAAGAAAAAACCCAAAAGTGCTTTATTAGAAGAGTTGCATATGATTGTTTTGTGGGTATATGATAAAGAATCAGAGACAGATTTCTACAACTCTTTTGTTTCTCTTTGAATTCTGTTTAGACTCCAAAGAATAGTGATGAAAAATCCTGATAGGAAGGTATTTCCAAATGAGGTCCACTCATTCAAGCCAAGACAGTCTGTCTGACAGATCAGCACATCCTGTCTCAACAGGTCTCTGTGTTTCTTTTTGCACTGCTTGCAAATTGCAGGGCACTTAGGTAGACTGAATTCCTACTTCTACTAACAAACATCCCTTCTGTTTGTTGCTGCTGTATTTACACAACAATATTATTTTTAATCAAACACCATAGGCTTTGTAGGAAAGTGTCTCACTAGCCAGACCAGAAAAGAATCCCAGCCCCACGGAGCTGCCAATCTGACTACTCTTTTGTGTAAAGATGTTGGCATAAATGTTCGAGAGAAGTCATTATAAATGAAGATCTATTATTGGACTTTTAATCAGGGAATTAGTAAATCAGTCAAGGAAAGGAAAGTATAAAGGCAGAGTGAGATAATGAAAGCTACAATATTCAGATTACAAAGGAGTTTTGTTTCTGTGTTTGTTTGTCTCCTAAATACACAGTAGTGTTTAAAGCTAATGAGTAATTCTTACAACTATATATTTTATTATTTCAGCTTTCTCTAAGTAGTATGGCTATTTTCTCCTAAATCAAAGGAGAAAAACAGTATATGGATTCATAATAGTAATCAACAACTACCTTTACATAAAGACAGCCTCTATTTTAGTGAGATTTTGGTACAAAAAATAAATCCCCTGGAGTTTGTTGAGTGAATGCTTCTGCTAAATTCAAGTTTATATATCTGTGGTGAAGGTCTCTTTTATGACACAATAGTTTCTAGTAGATGATCACAACATGAAAGAGGCTCCTCTTGTCTGTTGTCACCTCTGACCTGTGCATAATCACAGCATTTGCATTCCTTGAAAGTTGCCCTGTCCTGCCCCTTTGAATGATAACCTCCCAGCTAAGCTGGAGCTGGCTGGTGACAAGAAGGCCATCCTTAATTTTCTTTTATTTGTTCCTGCAGTAGTGGAGGTGTTCAACCTTTGCTGATGAGTATGCCAGAAAAGAAAAGCTGTGGGAAAGCATAATTTTGGGCAGGGTGGCTTTGTATTTCCATTAAGCAGGCTTGCTATTTACACACTGATTTCAGGCTACAACTTAATCTTTATGTAGGCACTTTCTGACAGAATCTGTCGTTATGAGGCATTTCTGATGTCTCTAAGCACATGCTTTAGCAAAAAGGTATATGAAGCTGAATGAGAGGACCCTTAGGCAGGAGCACTGCTGTGATCACACTGCTTGATACAGATGCATGAGCCATAGCAGCTGTTGGTAATGGGAGGGAAGGTAACCAGAATCCACTCACAGCCCTGGGGAAATCCACTTTTGCAGCTTTCTGAATACTGAGAGCTTTAATTTGCACATCAGTGAAAAAACTGATAATGATAGATTTTCACCAAAACAGAATATATCTGGTAAACTCACGTTACCTGCATGATATGAGGTGTAATAATTTAGTCACATATTCTAAATTTGTTATTTATTTTTCTGAATGCTGGAAACCATTATAATACTTTTGTTAATTCTCAACAATAACAGAATGGCCTTAATGTTTTTTTTTTTGTGTTAAACAGCACCTGACATTATAAAAAATTGCTGAAGGCATAATCCATGTGTACAGTCACTTTTGTATTGGCTTCTTACGGAGGTGTTGAAAAAACTGGAGAACAAACACATACAAATATATTGCAAAAGAAGTTTATTGTAGTTAGAATTTGAAGATTTTCTTTAAATACTTTCTCTAGAGCCAACAGTATAACCAAGCTCTTGACTCCCAAGGACAAACCTAGCAGCTACTCTCATTAACCAAAGGATATATTTGGTAGAGACAGACCACATGGAAATCTTTATCTAAAGTTAAAATACTTTAACTACTTACAGAGTTACTTGACTTATATAGAAAATATTAATGGTTCATCATGGTATCTTAAGATGCACTATCCAGCTAGTATTGCTAAAGTCTTCACCTATCAACAAAGTGTAGGCAGAGTAAAAGAAGGCAATAGCACTAACTGGTCTAAAACACTAAAAGACAAGGATAGAGTCAGTTCATTAGAAATTTTTTATCCAGAAAGCTTTCCCTATGAGATTTTTATATTTATTTAAGTGTGTGCTACATCAAAGTTCTATCAGAAATATCTAAACGTAATTTTGCCACCTTAGGGAACAAAGACATCCTTTTTAGATGTAGATCACTTTCCTATAGATGCTATCATTTTTGATTTATACAGCCTGTGATGATAGCTCTGTTAGAGATTCTGAGTAACCCAATTAAGATTATACAGTAGTTGGCTTTTTACATTTCCTTCAGTAGCTGTACGTAAAGGTCTTTATTTACAACTCAGGAAATGGATTAAAAGGTTCTTTGGTTCATGTCTGTTCAACATTTTTTAGTGATATTAATAGCCTCTTGCATTTTAATAATGTAAACATTAAATCTAAAGAAGTACTGTAAGGACTTCTGTGGATCCATAAGACTTTCTCCCCAGAGCTCTCTGTGAAGCCATCTTCAAACTTAGATTCTTCTTTAGATCCCATACTGTTGTGTATGATTTGTTCTGACTAAGCTGCCACAGTAATGAATATTAATGTTTGAGGTAGGTCCAGTGTTTTCCATCATGTTTAAAATAAAATACTGAAAGTTCAAGGGCACAAAACACATATAAAGGTTTCAAGTTTGGTGAATATTTGCTGAAATACACATTATGCTACATATTTAGTTCCACAGATCTGTATGATTTATTTAGACTTATCTCTTTGTACATTATTTTTACTTATTAGTTCTGCCATAATATGTTTTCACTGAAAGGATTTTTAAGATTTTGATTTTTGGAAAATGCTCCACTGCAGTTTTAGTAGACAATAAGGACTCTGTGTATGATGTGCACCTTTCACATTGTGAACTCAAAAATGAGAAAAGTAAAATGTCATGTCACACAAAACAGCAAAACCAGATAACCTTGTTCTAATTGTACTTTTCTCAATTTTATTTTCCCTCTCCTGCTAACAAGCTAATCTCTAATATAGCACACATTGCAGTGACACTACATTGGCAAATACCTCAGAGAGAGGCCATCTATTTTTGTATATACCAAATCCATTTGATATTGATGTAAAAAGATGTAACAAGAGAGCAAGTTTGAGTCATAGAAGAGACTTTCACTATAGAGATATAAATTTGAATTTAGCAGAGGCATTCACTTGACAACTCTAGGGAATTTATTTTTTTCTGACCATTTTCTTTCTACCCTGGAAGAAAAATGTTTCTAAGTTTAAAAGTTCCTGATGGATGCAATGAGCAAAGGATGATTTCAAAATGTAAATGTAGGTTAACTGTTGTCTGATACTTAGCTTTGCTGTGCATGAACCTTCTCATCAGGGATATATGCCTCATTCTCTGTTGCAACGTAAATGCATTCATGTTGAAAGAAAACTTTTTCTGCCTGTGGAATTAACTCTCTCTGAAATTGAAAAATATGATAGAATGTTTGATATTTCTGCAATAATCCTGTATTACAAGGAGTGTATCAGCTTCACAGGTGTATCTTATATTTTAAGAGGGATAGTGTTTTCCAGTGGAATTTTAATTTATTAAGCAGATACAAATTATAACTCCCAGGCCCTTTGAATTTTCATCATTTTGTTGAAATTAGTAATTCACTGAGGCTATATGATAGATAGGTAACTAACTCCACGTAGTCATGTGTCCTACTTCATCTGTTGTGACCAGAGTTGGTGTCTTGAGAAAAAACACAGTTTAGTACAATAGGATTCCTTTAATAACAAGGGCAATAATGGAAAACTGACAGAGAAGCCTGTGAATGATCATTTGTGACTGGTCTTACAAGTAAATACTAGTAAGTACTTGAATACAAAAGTATGCAAGACAAAAAGTGAAAGATCATTACCAGTGAAGAAGTTTCAAGATAAACTTAGTAATGACTTTTTCTCATTGGAAGATTTGAGATCTATTCAGTGATACAGTCTGTGATATTAAAGTATATAGGTCATCCCGTGGCTCTCTTAAAATGTCATGGGTAAACTGATATCAGTAAAATATTGCACCAAATGTAACTCTTTTATTCCTTAAGACTCTAGGTAGATTTGCAAAGTATTTTAGATGAAGTAACTTTTATGAAAGCTCTTTAATGAAGTACAGGATTTACAGAGTTAAGATAAATGGTAAGGTGCTGAGATATGTCAAACTATAAGATAAAATACAAATTATGTGTACCAGGAAAAAAAATCTTTTTCCTTGCTTCTTGTTTATAATTGGAGGAACCTTATCTTATCTACCACTTTATAGGTTTCTTTTTTAAATGGTGTATTTCTTTTTATATATCTCAGTGCCATTCATTCATGGCTAGGCTTTGCGAACAAAGATTTAGGAAGGCTCTATCCAGAGGTGTTTTAGGCACTGGAGAATCAATACATTTTGTTTTCCCTAGTTTGACATGTTCCCAGCCCTATTTAATGGCTAATATGGAAATTCTGTGGAAGTGGCTGGATGGGTCGAAAAAGGATAGAAAGGAATGGAGTATATTGGACTTGTGCCTGAGAATAGCACAGCTAGTGGTGGGAAGATCCTCTGAGCCATGTAATGACACCAAGCTCCACAGAAACTGTATAATCCCTCTTTCCTCCCCG
This sequence comes from Lepidothrix coronata, assembly GCF_001604755.1. Classification (NCBI taxonomy): domain Eukaryota; kingdom Metazoa; phylum Chordata; class Aves; order Passeriformes; family Pipridae; genus Lepidothrix; species Lepidothrix coronata. Next base: position 3,429,004 of record NW_016690217.1, read on the forward strand.
TCTCTCTCATCCTGTTACCAGCGCAGGACCAGATACTGAGCAAAATTGTTTGACTGAATGTAGAGTCACTTCAAAGTTATTAATTTGTGTTTGCAGAGTATCATGATACTACATGACCTGTCTGTGATAAGGACTTTTTCCAAATTTAAATATTATAAAGACTTACTAAACACTCTGCAATAGCAAAAACTGTGTAATTTGAACAGAAAAGTGATAAAAGATTAGCATGAGGAACATTAAATATTCAGAGTTGTGGCAATGGGTTTAAAGCAATCAAAGCAACACTGAGAAAGTTCCAGGGAAAAGTGCTAAAATTTCAAAAAGTAAATAAGAAGCATAGAATTGCTTGACAACGCAAGTTTTCTTATAAAAAAATAATTGTACAAAACCTAAACATATTTTCAAACAAAGATCCGTTTTTCTGTTCTGAGAAAAAAAACTCTTGTGTTACAAAGTGGGAAACAGTAGTCTGTACTGTGACCATGAAATAGAGGTAAAGACAGGCTGACTAACTGAAGTCCTATTACAAAGTGAAAGTGTAAAAGTAGAGTATTGATTAAGAAAGAGTGGTACCTCTGAATATGACACTTATAAGAATACGAATAAAATTCTGTGTCCATTACTGATGCCAGATTCCAGAAGGTTCACTGTAAGAGGTGTCACTCATAAGCTAAAGAAGATCAATCTATTTGCCTTAATTGAGAAATGACTAGCCTACAGGCATTAGAGAATACATATCTGATAATGGAAAACTATTTCACCTTGCCAAAAAAAGGAGCAGAGGCATTCAACTAGTGGAATAGTGGTCCCTACCAGTTAATGAAAATATACTCAAACATAGGAGTCCCCCCCACCGGTGCTGCAGGTGAGTGGTGGGGTCCCGAGTTGCTGGGAACTTCCCCCCCCCACGCCGCGTGTGGGTGGTGCGTTCCGAGCTGGCTGCGTGTGTGTGCTTGGGTCCTGGGCTGGCTGGGAGTCCCCTGGGAGTCCCCCACAGCACCGTGCACGCAGAGCGCGTGCAGTTCAGACCCCAGGCACAGCCACAACAGGAGAGGGGAGAGAGAGAGTGGGGGAGCCTCACCGGCAGTCACTGCATGCCCATGGAGGAGGAGAGAGCAGCTTCGGAGCACACAGAGGTTTGCTGTTCCAGGTTTGGGGGGGAAGGGGGAGGGGGGTACAGGGGATGGAGGTAGAGGGGAGTGGGGGTAGGGGGAGAGAGGGGAGGGGTATCGAGTGGGCCATGGGGGTCCTCTGATTGGTGGGAGGGAGAGCGGGGCACTCCTGTATGAAGTGTCACAGGTGAGCAGTGCACCTGAAGATACGCGCTAACACAGTGGAGGAAGGATATGGTCAGGGTGGATAGTGGGGTTCCTTTAGAGTCATGGGGGCCAGAACAGGGTTGGTACAGGGGCCAGAACGGTTGGTCGGTTTGTTTGTCTATTTGTTTTTGGCTCACCTGCAGCTACTGCCCAGGTTCGGCATGTTCTGGATATATTTGCTTTGCTCTGTTACATCCTGAAAGGGTGGACAGGACAAAGGGTTGTTTCTGGGTATCTCCTTATGATTGTATATAATTAGGTGATAATAATAAGTAGAAAATGTAAAACTTGCCAAAACTGTTCTAACAGGAATGTAGCCTGTGTAATCCTATGCGGTTGCGAGCTATGCTGGCGATGGTACATGCCTTTGGTAGGGTCACCCATGCCAGACAGGTCAAAACCGTGGGGCCAGATACAATACATCTGTGGGCAGGATGAGCTCATTAGCCTTCTGGCAGTCATCCTAGGAGAAGGACACCTCTAATCCCAAGCCCG